>NC_084824.1:42443785-42743785 GCF_958449725.1 Rosa rugosa | reverse complement strand
TTGTATATGCTGAAAGTGAAATAAAAAATGATCCAATTAACAGTAGCTGATCAATATATAGAAGAAATTGTTATAATCCACATCATGCACCAAAATAAATTGTGCAAAGGTAATCTTTCATCTACAAAAGGAGTACATCTAATACTACTCTCCTAGCAATATACATCCAGAAATTTACTTAGGGAGTCTAGCTTTGCTGCTCTCATGGCCTCATTGGAGTCTAGCTTTGGAAGCTCCCAAGCACTAATTCTACAGATTGCGAGTAACACCTTGATCCTCTGAGATATCCATAACCCAACGTCTTTTAGTAGCTTGTTTCCTGAAGCATCTTGCTGGTTCATGGATTACAAGCTCTCTGAAAGAAGATCCTGTCCTGCTCCCTCAGCAATCACAATAACCATATGTCCATTTTCTGAGTCGTTCTTCAATGAACTCAAAAAGTCCACCTCGTCCTTCAAGAAATAAGGGGGAATCTGGAATCAAACAACAGTCCACATTGCGACTGGCAAGTGTGGCATGCATAGCTATGAAACCTGCAACATGAATTCCAGTTTAAGATGAAAGCTGTATATTGAATAGGGTTTAAACTATTGATTCAGCAACCTCATTCAGTATCTATGGGCAAAGATATATATTGAATAAACAATTATATTCAATGGATCTGCTTTCACAAATTAACAAGGATACAAGAAGGAAAGGAACTCCCAAAACCCTCGACACATCGCAAAAAAGCATCCTCTTTACAGACCCAACAAACCAAATCCATGTAATTCCAAACATTTTCACAACTGATTATCATGTTAGTAAGTAAGGTGTGTACTCACTATCAATTCCATAAACATTCTGCCAGAAATCAATGCTTTCACTTTATCTATCAACATGTGTGATAGGTGCTATGTACAACTGCAAGCATTCAACAACAAAATCAGCATGACAGAACCAAATTCATTTAGCATCTAATGTTGTACAAAAATATATTGACGAAGCTGCATACTCTAGTTGATAATCCACAAGTTAACGACATATGAGGTTGAAATGATTGTCAATTCAATGACATTAAAGCAGCAACCGTGTATAGATCATCTCATAACTAAAGATGTACTGTCACAACAATCGAAAGACCAAAGAGATAAAGAAAATTACCATTGCATTTGAAGGAAGTATAACACCTCCAGGTTTTAGCTAGCGATCTCTCGCTGTAATGACACTTCCAACCTCTGTGTTGAAAAGTAAGCATGTCAACAAAATAACTTCGAACCATATATGCCCATGTATATAATTTAGAGGCACAATTATAAACTAGCAGTAATTATACAATCCAATAACCAACATCTTAAAAATATAATTTGCAAAACTTTTGATAGCTACCTCATACAGAAGCATGTATCCCATCCACTCTGAAATTATAACATCAACCTCCTCATCAATATCAACATCCTGCAGAACTAAAAATGTCAGCAGAATTTCCTCTGTTTACAGATCCTGAAATTTCATGACAGTTGTGTTACAATAATAACAAGCAGCTTTTAAATGTCAGTGAGAGCCAAGACAAGAATATTTCAACCAGCTGGGCAGAGTCGTTACTGTTGGGCCAGCAGAGAGATGGACTTTAGTAACAATTGCCCAAGTACCTCTTGGAAGGATACATAACTGTTAATGCAACTCAAAGTACAAGGAAACATGGAAACTAGCAGCTACATGATATCCTAATACACACACATGTTTCATTGAAAGGAAAAAAGGAGAAACTAAACCAAATGCATCATATAAATTGGCTGAATTTTAAGTATTCATCCACTGAAAGTAGTATAAGTCCGAAAGCAAGTCACTATGTAATATATACGACCCTCTTTAATGGTCGTTTTGACTGGAACCCCTAGTACAGCTGCTCTAAATAAACATGAATATATTTTTTTTTTTCAAGCCATTAGTAACTTATCTTTCAAAATATGGTTACAGTTTTTCATGTTCATGCATCGATCACGTTCCTGCATGGTTACAGTTTTTCAGCTTATGAAAGAGGGCTGGTCTTCAGGAGGATCGATCACGTGGAAGCAAAATATGATCAGTTTTTCCCGTGACTCAGCCGCCACACCCATGCTTTCGTATGAATGAAATCAGAAAAGTTGTTTTACCAAAAATTAAGCTATTTTACTTAACACCAAACTCTACTCAAATTACTAATCAACAAACTAATTTGTTGAGTTTAGAGCTAAGAGAGGTACAGTAGACGTTAGTAGCTCCCAACTCATAGAGTCGTGTTCCATCGGTTATTAAAAAATTACTGTAATTTTTTAAATATCTTCAATGATTTGCTTGAAATTTATACTAAAGACCTTTGCTACTTAAATTAGATGTTATATATATAATCTGATCAAATCCAAAATGGCTCTTCAACTAGCTAGTCATGTGGTGGCTTTATTCAAATCAATATTATGAGGTTGAGGTCAAGTTGATCAAGAAATTTTAGCTTGAAGTTGAAAGAGATGTGGTTGATTGAAGAACTACTTAACTGGCCTTGGCCTTTGTTTAAAGTGATAACGAGCTTTGGGGTACTATTGGTGGAGGATTCATCAGTTCTAAATCTGATCAAATGAAGAAAAGGACTTCGATGTCTATAGATAAATCTTACCCCAAAAGAGATTCATTTGTTTTTAGTATCTAATTTGACCCTAAGAATATAAATATAGGCATGGCTCTATATCTTACAAGTAGCGTGGTACCTATTTTTGAGCTATATTCCAAGTTGAAATTGACTTTGTTCAATCAACCATGAGGTCCATGTCACATATAGTTTGGTTCGGGCAAAAATAGCTATGGAGCTGGTCACAGCGACCAGCTCAACTAGGTTTCTTCTGTTTCACAAGTTCGTGACTGGATTTTTGGTTGACTGCCTCTCTGGTTTGACATGAAGTAATTAACCCAATATCTGGGTTAAAATTAGGATAACCTAAACTCAACCCCATTGAGTATGAGTTTCACTTATGTTAAGGTTTTCTTTTGGGGTTTTCCGGGGACATTTAGAACAAAGGAGGGCGACTTCATGAGGGGGATCATCCCAGTGAATCATTTTATGAATACAAAAGATGCATAAGTCCTGAGGAATTTTATAACCCAGCTGCTAGTATAAACCTTCAGACAAATCAACAAACCTGAACAACTAGAATCGTGCCTTGTACAACCCTCACGCAACTCTTTGATTCCAACCCCATCAAAATTTATGCATATGCAGCTTTTTCATTCCTAGCTTAGCTAAAACCAGTTAATCAGACTCTTTGATTCAGATCAATCCAAACATGTGTAAATCCTTTACTTTACCTCTACATAACAGTAACAACTAGCTCTTAGGAGTTGGAGAAGAATAAAATTCTGTGTTTGTGTGCCCGAACTGCTAGCCCAGTATTATAATAGCTCATACGGTGTCTTACCAGTTAAGAACAACAACTCAGATGATGAAATCAAATATTCAAATCTGCTTCTCATTATCATCACCGCATATGTATATACATAAACAAAAATTTAAGCAACCCAGAAGATAATTAAACAGAATCAACATGGAGGAACAGAATCAAGCATATTCACAGATTATTAAAAAGCCGAAAGCTTAGCCCATGATAATTACACCAAAAAGATCAAAACTTGATAGGACCCAACTGAAAACAAGACGTAATAATCAAAACCTAGTTACAGAATCGAAGAGAATCAACCAAAAGAAACGATTTTGATACCTGAGGCTGGATGCGACAGGAACCAGTCCGAGAGGCTAAACTGGCCGGCCAACAGTGCTTCGCTCTAAGGGAATCGGCTCGATCTGGAGAGGCTAAGCTAGCTCAATCTCAGTTCACCGGCTCAGTCTTATTCGCAGAGAGATGAGATTGGTTAGAGAGAAGAATGAGGGTTTCAGAGAGTGAGGTTTTGGCTAGAGAGTGAGGATTTTCATTTTGGTTTGGGTCTGTCGAGATAGAGAGAAGAATGAGGGTTTGGGAGAGTGAGGTTTTGGGTAGAGGGTGAGGATTCTAGTTTTGGTCTGGGTCTGTCGACAGTGAGGCGCCCAAGAGGAGGGCTTTGTTTTTGGGTCTGTCAATCGACGGTGAGACGAGTCAAGATAGAGGGAGGCGCTAGCTGTCGAGAGAGGGTTTTGCTATTTTGTTATGTTTCTTGCTCGAAGTACGTGTTAGGGTTTCAGCTAGATTTGTGAGGCCCTAATGCCCTATCAATTTGGAAAAGGACTCACACAACAGATCTGTTGTGTAAGAACGTGGTCTGAATGAAGCCATTTAAATTTGGGGGTTGTATCCTATTAATTGGACTTCCCTCTTTCGGGAGTTGGAGAAAAATTGTGGTGTGGGAAATCTCCCTCCTTCAGCCAAACATACTGATCACACCACAGTTTTGTTATTTTTCGTCGTCTGATTAATACATGTTAGGGGGAAAGTTGGGGTTTCAGATGGGATTTGGCACCACTTACATGGTGGGAAAGTTGCCGCTCAAATTTTTAAGCATCACACAACGGTTTTTTCCTTAAACGTCGTCTGAACTAATTCACAAGTCCATATCAGACGACAAATTTTGTAAAAACGACGTCTGAAAACATAAAAATCA
This sequence comes from Rosa rugosa, assembly GCF_958449725.1. Classification (NCBI taxonomy): domain Eukaryota; kingdom Viridiplantae; phylum Streptophyta; class Magnoliopsida; order Rosales; family Rosaceae; genus Rosa; species Rosa rugosa. Next base: position 42,739,183 of record NC_084824.1, on the reverse strand, counting down.
ATCAGACGACGGAAAATTATGATACGTCGTGTGAGAGGCGTCGTCTGATTGAATTTTTGTAGTAGTGCAACGCCTTCTTTAGCTTGTACACTTTCTCTTTTTCTCCTTTCTTTATGTAGCCAAGGGGCTGATCCACAAACACTGACTCACTCAATTCACCATGCAAAAATGCGCTTTTGACATCAAGTTGAAACACGGTCCAACCCTTTTGAGCAGCCAAAGCTATCACCATTCTTCTCGTATCCTACCGAGCCACAGAAGCATAAACTTCATTGTAGTCAATGCCGTTTTCTTGAGCATAACCTTTAGCTACTAGGCGCGCTTTACATTTATCAAGCTCTCCCTTTTCATTGAACTTTGTCTTAAACACCCACTTCACACCAATTTTCTTTGCCCCTGTAGGTAGAGCCACAAGTTCCCATGTATCATTCTTGACTATAGACTCTATCTCCAGGTCCATTGCTTGGCACTCTTAGCTGCTTCCTCATAGCTAGTAGGATCTGCATTAGAGATGAATAAAGCTAAGTTTTCAAGATCTTCAGTTAAATGCTCCACATTTTCTTCCTCTGAGAGTCCCTCCCCTCTTTCATAATCCACTATCCAAACTGGAGTTCTTCTGATCCTCTCTTCTCGGACTGGTTCTTCTTGTGAGCTTGAAGCGGATCCATCCGATGAGCTTCCAGTGTTTACTACTTCCTCACTGCTACCAGCCACTTCTTCTTCTTTTGTCTCATTTGCCTCACTATCATTTTCGACTTCCTCATCATGTCCCCATGTCAATACATCAAGCTTTACTTGTTCTTCATTTCTTCCCCAGTCCCAACTTTTGTTTTCCTCAAATACAACATCTCTACTAGTCACTACTCGTTCCTTAATGGGGTCGAAGAGTCTATAGGCCTTCGACTCTTCGCTGACTCCGAGTAACACAGCCTTAAAACTCTTGTCTTCAAGTTTTGTTCTCCTAGTATCCGGAATATGCACATGACAGATACAACCAAAGACCCTAAAGTAATCAACATTAGGTCTCAAGCCACTCCAACACTCTTCAGGAGTCTTCTCCTTCACAGCTACGGTAGGACTTCGATTCAAGATGTGCACAGACCACCTTACTGCCTCTGGCCAAAAAGCCTTGGGCATCTTCTTCTCTGTTAACAAACATCTCACCATGTTCATGATTGTACGGTTCTTTCGCTCTGCCACTCCGTTTTATTGGGGTGTATAGGCAGTTGTAAGCTGTCTCTTGATGCCTTGACTTGCACAAAACTCATTGAATTCGTTTGAGGGTGAATTCACCACCTCTATCTGTTCTAAGACAACGAATGTAACACCCTACCTCCTTTTCAACCATACTCTTGAAAACTTTGAACAAAATAAATACTTCACATTTTTCAATAAGAAAATAGACCCAAATTTTCCTACTATAATCATCAATAAGACTCATCATGTACCTTTTTCCACCATTTGAAATAGGTGTTATTGGGCCACACAAGTCAGCATGTACAAGTTGAAGTCTTTCTGAAGCTCTCCACCGACTCTTCCTTGGAATGGCATCACGGTGTTGTTTACAAACCATGCAGCTTGAGCACACCTTGCTAGCAGCTTTGAGTTGAGGCAGTCCATCTACTAGTTTCTTGTATTGCAAGGTTCGAAGATTTTTATAGCTCATGTGACCAAATCTTTTGTGCCACAGCTCCATGATGTCTTCAGTTGTGGCATTGAGGCAGGCTGGCTGTTGGGTTGCTACGAGGGCAAGCACCACAAACATGCGATTAGTTGTCATCTTTGTTTCCATGATAAGGCCTCGTCTCTTATGTTAAACCTTGCAAGTTCCATATCGGATCAAGATAGCTAGAACCTTCTCCTGTAATTGTCCGATGCTGAATAGATTGTTTGTCAGATCAGGGATATAATACACATCGAACACCACTTGCTTCACATCTCCAATTTGCAATTTCACACTTCCCTTTCCCATCACAGGCATTCTCATATTATTTCCAAGTTTAACTGAGTGTCTATAGCTCTCATCTAACTCAGCAAACCATTGCTTATTCCCTGTCATATGATTACTACAACCAGAGTCAAGAAACCATACACCTTCTCTACTTGCATTGTTGTTTTCAACGTAGGCCATTAGAAGCAATTCTTCTTCTTCATCTAGTTCGGCATAGTTGGCTGCTTTCTCCCATTTAGGACACTCGTACTGGAAATGCCCTAATTGATGGCATTTGAAGCACTCGATCATTGCCTTGTTGAAGGCTCTACCTCTGCCTCTTCCTCTTGCTGCACCATTTCCTCTCATAGCTCCTCGTCCTCTTCCTTGGTTGCCAGCTTCATATGTGACTTTAAGTGCTTGCTCATCCCCTCCATCCCTTCGAAACTTTTGTTCATGTACTAACAAAGAGCTTCATAGTTCATCAACTGAGAGTATATTAATGTCCTTAGACTCTTCTATCGAGCAAACTATATAGTTGAACCTCTCCGTGAGCGTTCTCAAGATATTTTCAACTATCTTTACATCCGGCATGTCTTCTCCGTAATTCCTCATCTCATTGGCCACAGTCATGACCCTTCCAAAGTAGTCAGCTACTGTTTCTCCCAGCTTCATCTCCAAAACTTCAAAGTCCCTACGAAGGATCTGAAGTTGTGCTCTCTGAACCCTAGCATTTCCCTGGTATCTGACCTTCATATAGTCCCATATCTGCTTGGATGTTTCCTTCTGTTGCAGGGTCTTTAGTATGCTCTTGTCAATGGACTGAAGCAGGTAGTTTCTCACCTTCAGATCCTTTAGCTTCAGATCATCAAGAACTTTTCTCTGACCCGCAGTCACAGCTTCTCCTTCAACAGGTTCTCTGTATCCCGTCTCTATTAGGTTCCAGTACTCCTTGGACCTTAAGATATTCTCCATGAGCAAGCTCCAATACTCATGATCTCCACCAAACTTTGGGATACTCAACAAATTCTGCCCTTCGTTGGACATCTTTCTCTCTCAAACTCTCTTTCTACACTCACAGTGTTTCTCTCCTTTCAGTTTCAGGCCCCTTTCGGAGCTCTGATACCAAATGTTGAAGAATCAAAACTCACAGAAGCTCGGAGTAGACTCAACAATGACTGAATGATTCTTCTTATTGAATAACAAACAAACTGGCTTAAATAGCCATTACACGTACAAAGAATTCAAAAAGCATAATCACATCTCAACAACCCTGAGATTGTGGTAAACCAACTAAGGACTCGGTCTAATTAAAACAAACTCGACTAACTCTAACTCTCCTGAAACATAGGAGTTTATTTGACTTAACAAAAACAGACCTTGACTAACGAGAACTTCTAACAACTTCAAACATATCTCAACACAAACACCATGTACAAAGTCACGAAAACGAAATGCTCCTCGTTGCACGTGTCCTGATCCCAAACCCCGATGCCCTATCAAAACTAGGAAACCTCCTCTACCAGAGGGATATGGTTATGTTCCCTTGGCAACATGTCTGGATAAGAATGGTAACTACCTTCCAAGATTTTCTGATCATGTTGCTTACATGTCTTGTCTCCGTTGTGGTATGAATGGTGACCACTGGGATCCGTTTTGCCCGAACTCGATCAATGATCCGCCAGATTCAGGAGAAGCTGCTCCCGCCCGTAAGGGAAACCTGAACCACCGCGTAGGAAGCAGGCAGTGAAATCAAAAGCTTTTGCATGTCCAATCCATTGCCGAAACCAAACCTCGTGCCAGAACTGAGCACCCTACTTTACCACAGGCTGCTACTGGCAGTAAGTTGTTGTGGAAGTATATATTGAGTGGTTTCAAACTTTCAATCCAAAATCCAATTAAACTCCCTATTTAAATATGAAGTGGTGCACTATGTAGTTTTGCTATATATGCAACCGCAGTTTCTCAAAGTGTGCTTTCTCACCCTAATCTGCTTTCTAAAACTGGGTTGCTTGGTGAAATTGGGAATTCTCTTGACGTTAATGTTGATTAACATTGCTTGTAAGGAAAAAATAAAATAAAAATAAATCCCTGATAAATAAATAAAATTTGGGCGAGAAAAGTTCGAACGAAAAGTATATGCAACTCTTCTTAATCAAGTATATGTATACCAGTATATGTTTGAACAAATAATGCTAGATATTGTTACAAACAAGGTCGGACCTGAAATTTTATTGTGTAAAAAGTAAGATTTGTTAGGTGAAAAAAATTGAGTTTAATAAAAAATAAAAAAAATCAAGTTTTCTGTGAGCTGTGAAGTGAGAATGCGCTGGCTAATATATAGTAACACTAGAATGCTAGATCGAGGTCAAACTACAGTTGACCAGAAAAATAATAAGCCACATTACCAACAATCAAAACTTTATATATATATATATATATATACAGATCCTATCCAGGGCGGAGTTCCGCTTTGAAATTACGGAGTGAACTTCGAGTTTTGGGTCACTTTTAGGTCGCATATCCACATCGCGACCGTTCAGTTTTTAGGTACTAATGTATAGATCATCTCTGCAAATTTTCAGCCAAATTGATGATCGTTAAGGTATCTAACTCGCTTAAACCAATCGACGAACCGAATCTGTCCAACCTAAACCGTACTAGCTTTAAAGCAGTTATCAATGCCTTAACGGTCATCAATTTGGCTGAAAATTTGTAGAGATGATCTATACACTAGTACCTAAAAACTGAACGGTCGAGATGTGGATATGCAACCTAAAAGTGACTCAAAACTCGAAGTTCACTCCGTAATTTCAAAGCGGAACTCCGCTCTGAATAGGATCTGTATATATATATATATATATAGAGAGAGAGAGAGAGAGCAGTATATATAGAACCAGATCCTTGGTGGCGTCACTAATTACAAAACACTAATTACTCACAGATTTAAATTTGTGTGAGATAAGGCTTTCTCACACGGATTTCAGTATGTAAAAGACTTTACCTACGAGCACGGATTATTTTTCGGTTGCCTTCAGAGGGGGCGCTAATGCTCTACTCACACGATTTTTAGAGTCCGTGTGAAATTTTGTGTGGGTCCCACTTGTCTTCCATCATACATAGTTAAATTTTACATAATCTGTTTGAGATGAAAATAATATTTTAATGCATCAGTCAGTGTGAAATACCTTCAGCAAGCAGAACTTTATGGTGAGATAAGGGGGATCAGAGTTGCGCAGACTGCACCATCTATAACTCACCTTTTCTTTGCAGATGATAGCCTATTATTTTTGGAAGCCTCTACACACGCTTGCAACAAATTGAAGGAAATTCTGGCTCTGTATGAAAAAGCATCTGGTCAAATGGTCAGTTTTGAGAAATCAGCAGTGGCTTTCAATTCTCAAGTGGGGGAAGTAGAACTGTCTGAGTATAGTGGTCTTCTGCAAATGCCTATTGTGCCATTCCATGAAAGTTATTTGGGACTACCCACAATCGTTGGGAGGAATAAGAAGTCTGCTTTCAAGAAAGTCAAGGACAGGTTGCGTAAGAGAGTTACAGGGTGGAAAGAAAATTTGATGTCTAAGGCAGAAAAATTGGTTCTACTAAAATCTGTGGCACAAGCTATTCCCTCATATACAATGAGTGTATTTAAAGTTCCTGTGACACTTTGTCAAGAGATGGATTCTTTAATGAGCAATTTCTGGTGGAGTGGATCGAAAAGTTCAAGGGGATTGCATTGGTTGAACTGGAAATCAGTTTGTGCCCCGAAGAAGAAGGGAGGTTTGGGACTTAGAAACATTAGTTTGTTTAACCAAGCCTTACTAGCTAAACAAGTATGGAGATTGGTCCATGATGAACGAAGCTTGGTGTCCAGAGTGATGAAAGCAAAATATTTCCCTACTTCAAGTTTGTTGATAGCAAACAAAGGCAGGGATACTTCTTACACATGGAGGTCACTTATGTGGGGTAGAGAGTTATTATGGAGGGGTATCCGTCGACGGATTGGAAATGGAGAAACTACGGGGATTTATAGTCACCCATGGGTACCGAGACCCGTAAGTTTCAAACCGTACACTCCGGCAAGTGTGGCATTGGATACTCCGGTAAGCTTTTTGATGTCGGGGGCAGGAGGATGGAATGAAGCCTTTATCCGAGAACACTTTGTGTCCGGGGATGCGGAGGCAATTCTTTCCATTCCACTTCCGGGAAGGCAACAATCGGATAGGTGGATATGGCATTTCACAGCAAAGGGGGAGTACACAGTTTCTAGTGGCTATAATTTGGCTATAGATATGGAGTTGAGAGAGGAAACAGTTGGCGAAGGATCTGATATGAAGGTGATGGAAAAGATGTGGCAAAGGCTGTGGAAACTAAAGGTTCCAGAGAGTTAAGATTTTCATGTGGCGGGCTATGAAGGATATTCTCCCATGCAAAGCTACCCTAAATAGACGTCACATTATGGTGGATGCATCTTGTCCACGTTGTGGATGCCAAGGTGAGACAAGTATTCATGCTCTCTTTAATTGTAAGCATGCAAAAATGATGTGGGCCTTATCTCCTTTCAGTAGTATCATTTCTACTTGGAAGGAAAATTCTGTCATGGAATTCTTTGACCATGCCAGCTGGGTACTTGTACAAGAGGAGCTTGATCTGTTTGCTTTTATTATGTGGAGAATTTGGCATGATAGAAATAAATGGGTCTTTGAGAATAAAAGATTTGATGCGCTCTATTCGTACAAACTGGCAAAGAGTAGTCATGATGAGTCTAGAGCAGTGATGATATCCACGGGTAGGGGAGCAACAGAGAAACAAAAACGCTGGAAACCTCCTTCACAAGGCTTTGTTAAGGTGAATACTGATGGTGCATTTGTACCCAATAACAGAGTTGGTGGTGCCGGGGTTGTTATTAGAAACAACAGAGGGGAAATCGCGGTGGCAAGAACCATTCCTCTCTTTGGTGTCACTACTCCTAGACATGCAGAGATTTTGGCAATCTCATGTGGGTTACAATTGGCGTTGGAGCAAGGGTATAATGCTTTGGAACTTGAATCGGATGCTCAGGCAATAATACAAGCAATTCAAATAGATGAGGAGAACCTTGCAATTGACGGGCACCTGGTGGAAGTGATCAAACTATTGATGCGGCATTTTAGTACAATCTTTTGTGGCTATATCCCAAGGGAATGTAATAGAGTTGCCCATGAACTTGCAAGTTATGCTATTAGGCAGCGTAACACTTGTACTTGGTCTGATCAATTGCCATTATGGCTGCTGGAATGTACCCAGGCTGATATAAGGGCCTAGTTTTAGAATTAAGGATGGTTGTTCCGTCCTCATGTAATCCTTGATCATTTTTCAATGAATTCCAGTTTCTCAAAAAAAAATACCTTCAACTCACACAGATGTATGTGTGAAAAGAGTGATGATATTCAAAAAAAAAAAATTGATGCTAAATTATTATTATTGTGATAATTTTATAATTCCATTAATCAGAATTCAAAAAGTAATACAGAATGAATTCACAATTGATATTGGTACCCAGAACTAACTAGAAAAGAAAAATATAATTTAAAGTGACTTCAAGTTACATCATAAACTAGCTTTATACAAAAAGATTACATTGGCAACAAGATGAAGTTCTAAACCCTTGATCACCTCCAGTTCTACCCTTCCATAGTTGCCGTTGACAGTCCCAATCTGTTGGATTTATCCCATACTACTAATGAAGAAAACAGTCACAGTACTTGTAAATAATTTAAGTGATGTACCTAATTCATATGACAACTACTAGGGTTGGCCATTATGCCAAGATAACTACCATTAAACTACACTTCAAGAGCAGACATGAACCACAATAAAGCCATATCTACTAAAGATGTGTTCTTACCATCCAGCCAAGTACCAATTGGCAAAGCCAGCCCCAATTGCCCATTGATTACAACTCAATGTTTAGCCAATTTTTCCATCTGCATATAGTGAATCTACACTTCACCAACAAGTCAAAAATAGAAATTGATTGATCAATCAAATTCATACAAAAGACAGAAAGCAATTAGATAATCTGGGGTTCAAAACCGTTTAGAATCAAAACCAACCTTTTTAGAAGCAAAACCTACACATTTATAGGTTCAAAAACAGAAATAAAAAAGACAAATAGAACCCAGAACCCAGAATTTCTTTGTGAAACCTTCTTCAATCTCAGCTTTGTGAAACAAAACCCACAACCCCAGAATTTCTTAAAATAACCAAACTCACTGAAACAACCCAAATATTATTCTATGTTGCACTACTCAATTGATCTTGCTACGAAAAGAACTAAGCATTAACAACCAATTTTAATTTCTAGAAAACAATACAATTAAACTTCAGCTTAATTATTCTACAAAAAATTCATTTCAATTATTGCATAGCGTTTCTGTAAACAATTCAAGTCAATTCAATCATAGCTAATTATTCAACAAACAATCAATTCAATTATAGGATGAGTTTTCAGCCCGATAGTTTCCTCAAGGATTTCGTAACCAAACAGTTTCAGAAACTGTTCACATCATCAGATGTCACAAACTCAAGACAATAAAGAAGAAGTTTGCTCACTCTGTGCGTTCGCCGAGGTTGAGGGAGTTATGGTGGTGGTCCTGGACCAATTGGTTTTCCTCTTGCAGGAATCTGAAAATCAAGTAAGGTAAAAAGTTATCCAAGCAATCTAATTGCAATCTTCAAATTACCAACCTTACAAATACCCATCAATCAAAGAAGTAAGAGCAAACAAATTCGGCGACACATCAAACCCATATACACAAACACTTCTCTCCTCACCTTAACCATACAAAACCCATTAAACAATGTATTGAAAGTAACAAAATCAGGTCTACATCCTCCTACCCTTATGATGTTCATCTCTAAACAAGCCACATCAATATCACAAAGTTTCCAGTACCCATTAATTTCGAGAGGAATTAACTGGAGATTGAGACATAAAGAATGAGAGAGAGGGAAAGAGAGAGAAAACGGGTCAGGATGGGCCTAGGAATATGGGCTCATTGGCCCAGCACGCCTCAAGCACGACTTATTGTGAGTGCCGTTAAAAACACAAAATTTTATTTTATTTTTATAAATATTAAAAAATTACAATGATGAGATTTGAAAAATAGACCTCTTTATTCAAAATTTCATGACAATTCCATCAATGCTATTTAATTAATGTTGTCAAAGTAGTGAAACAAAACATTATATCTTTATTTTGATATAAGAGAAATTTTAAATACACACCCCTAATCACTTAATACACATCCCTATTATTTTATATTTCAAATTAGATTTTGTAGGTAGGTTGAATGACCAAAACAGACATCTATGCATTAGAAAGAAAGAAAGAAATAGTCATATTTTCCTTATATAGAATAATTTATGTATAAATAGTTAGATAGACACAACAAATTTTTATACATGGCCTCCTAATTTTTTTTTTTTTTTTTTTGAATCAAAGGAAAATTTTATAAAATAGTCTCAATAGAGATGATTACAATCAAATCGTAACGCACCCAGAACATTTTCTGGAGCATTATCAAAACTAAAGGAACTAGTCCTAACCTCAAGCCAGAATGGCCATTACATACCCTTCCGGTGTCATTAATGTAGACAGACAAGAAGTTGTGGAGGTACCACGGTGGTACATAGAAATAGGTCCACTCATTAAACATTCGATGCTCACTTATTCTAAACAAGCCTATAGTACTATGCTCAAACATTAGAGAGTACATAGGCAATGTAAAATAGAACTTAATTTTTCTCCTTACCCATAGTAGTAGGGCAAGGAGGATAACTATGATAATTTGACTACCTCCGGGATCCCAAAGACGAAAATTTAGGGAGTCTGAACCCATATGCTTGTTCCACTTACAAGCCCAGGTCCAATAAACATCCACAGCTGCATTGGGCCCCCAAAATGTTCCAAACCCTAAAACGTTGGGCAACCATTTTGATCTGGGCACCCCAAAAAGGGATCTGGGCACCCAAACGAGTTTGGGAATCCGAACTGGAGCTGCTGCACCGGTGTTTGCAGCCACCATCGCCGCAACAACTTTCACACCTGCAGCTCGATGCGTCATTGGCTGTTGCCTTGGACGAACCTCCAATTTTTCCGCCACCAGCCGCCATGATCGCCCCTCTGGCTTCACCATTCTCAGCCTCCATCCCGAGCCCACGCAAAACCATTCTTCCTTCTCCGCTGCCTTCAGCACCAGGGCCAAACCATAGCCACCTCGTCTCCTAACAGTTGCATAGGCTATGATCCGATCCTCCGCCTCTGACGCCACATTGAGAATCGTACGCCGAACGCCACCATACTTTAGTCGCCCTCTGGGAGGCCGGATCCCACCCAGATTCTCAGTTGGTTCCCAACTTGAGAGGCCATCAATGGCTTCATGGCGAGGCACGATGGAACTCGAGGATACAGCCTCTTTGAGAGAGAAAATTGGTTGGAGACTCGTCAAAGAAAATTGACGTTGGAGGGCCGTAAGACGGCGAGAGGCAGAGATGCTACTGCTTAGTGATGGTGACAAACACCATTGATGGAGGCCCCAGCCATGACGACTAGGGTTAGCAAGGAGGCGGAGAGCCATTTACGATTCCTCCTATGGCCTCCTAATTTAGTACAAGAATAAAGTTAGAAACTATCTAATTTAATTTTTTCTTAAATAAATTGTAATTAAATGAGGTTAGAAGCCATAATATTTAGAATTGCAAAATCAATGGTATTAAATGTTTTTAAAATGGATCGTTTTACTCCCATTTTTTAGTTAATTTCCTTTTCTTTCTTTTTTCTAAGAGATACGATTAATCCATTTATTTTCTAATATAAAACATCACGGTGAAAAAACTTTGTAATTGTTAATTTGTTTGGCCCCTCTAATGACAACTTTGTAGTTCCACCATTGGAGAAAACTAGTGATATAGTTTTGGTTAAAAGTTCAACACATAATTTTATACTTGATCAATATGGTGTTTGGTGGATGAGAACTCAAATAATATAAAACCTATTTATATGCATCTATTTAAAGGATAATAAATCTTTATGGATTTCTGAATAAGTAACACAAGTAATCAATATGGTCATTTAAAAACATCAATATACTAGAATATACTAATCATATTAAATAGTAGCCTTAATATAGTCAAATAATAGGATATATCATGATTTTTGAGATTAATGATATTTTAGGTACTTTGGGTTGTGTATTTAGTAGAATATTAGAATGAGAAATTAAATGGGTGGTGTATTAAGTATGAAGTGTGTATTAAGTAATTAGGGGTGTGTATTTAAAACTTCTCTTGATATAAATATGTTTTTTAACTATTAAATATATGTTAATTTTTGAATAGGCCCAACGGACGAGATAATATATTCATCACAAGCCAGAATAAGCCGTTACATACATTTCCGCTGTCATTTAAGGGCATAGACAGACAAGAAGATAGTGGTAGTACCCACAGTGGTACATAGAAGCAGATATAGACTGACTCTATGGCCATGTTTGGTTCATGGATTTGAGGCATCCGGAAAGGAAAGTCTTTCCTTTCCATTGTTTGGTAACCACAAACTCGGGAATTACTTTCCTGACAGAGGGGAAAATATGGGGGAAAGTCATTCCACTCAAACTTGATGGGAATGAGTTTCCCATCTCATTTCCTAGCATTAATTGCAAGTATTTTGGACAATAATACCCCAGCCCAAATACGCTATTACCAAATTTACCCATCAAACCCTCACGCATTCGCGCCTCTCTTTCACCCTCACGCATTCGCGCCTCAATTTGGCGCTCTCTATTTCGCGCTTCTTTCATCACCTACACACTCACGCATTCCAAAAAATTCTTTATCAGAGGAGACGAACTGATTGGGTATGTATGATATATAAATCCATTACCTTTTTTTTTGTGATTGGGTATATGATTTGTTTCTTCGTCTTCTTCAGCTTTCACTCGGCTCACTCTTCCTCTGCAATCAGCTTTCTCTCTCCCAAGTAATCAAAGGTCAGGCCCCAATTCTCTAATCTTGTTAATAATATGATTGGGTTCTCCTAGTTTACTTTGGTGTGTTTCTATTTGTGTACGAAATGAGAATTGTTTGGTTGATGAGGACTAGATTGGTTATCTGGAATTCCAGAGGATTGGTTTTCTAGAATACCCAATTGATGGAAATAGAATATAATAGATTCTTTTCTCTGTTTGATTGTGGGTTTGTTTTGTTTGTGCTTGATTTTGGTCATGTATGATGGATGCTGTAAGTTGGAATTATGAATTTTGGGTTATTTCAATTGTTCTGTGAAGTTGTAATTTTCCCGTAATTTGTTCTGCTTGATTGCGAGCCCTTACAATTTTGATCATCTAGGGTATTCAAAGGTTGTTCTTGTGCTATACTGCTCATGTTAGTTTTGAATTTGTAGGAGTCCTCAATAGAGACAGAACTGATATGTAATTTAGAAAGTTGAACACTTGAGCAATCAAGCTCATTTGTAAAATCTGCACTGGGATTTTTAAGGTCCAATTATATCCATACAAATATAATCAAGTAGAACAGTTGAGCACATATGCAATCAAAACTCAATTGTAGCATGTGCTTTGGGATTTGTAAGGTCCAAATATGTATATAGTTGGGGAAGTTTTATTTTGCTTCTAGGACAGCATGATGACTCAAGTAATGGTCTAGATATTTTGAACTTTTATTAAAGACTATGATATATTTTGAACTTCTGACCAATGTAAGGCTATTATCTATTTTGAACTGCTCTTCATTCTTTAGGAAGAGATATGTTGCAGTAACAGATGATTATAATGTAAACAAGACTGTGACTAGTAAACTGCTCCAGAAACTTGACTATCAAGTCAGTACTGTTTCTTTGGGGTTTGATTGCTTGAGTTGGTAGTGTTGAAAATTAATTTCAGGTTATTTTCATTTTAAAATAGAAGGGTATTATTGAAACATTGATATATTTTTACTTTCATTTCCTGTACCAACCAAACATCGGAAGGGAAATCAAATGGTATTTCCTGGATGCTTTCCCTGCTTTACCAAACACAGGAAAGGAAATCTGACAGGAACTTCAGTTTCCCTTCCCCACAGGAAAGACAAGGGAATTGATTTCCCTTCCGTGAACCAAACGAGGCCTATAAGTAGACTAACTTAACTAAATTTCAAATTAGTATACTGTTCTATCAAACTAGTTTACCCGATATATTAATACATTAATTGAGTTGAGAATTTGTTGGCCTGGAAATAGGAAAAGACGGTCAACGAAGAAAGGGGTGGGTGACTACTCTTTAACATTACTAAGGTCTCTACAAGCTCTTAGGTCTTATTGGATCAATATAATGAAACATAAAATTCAAATGATCAGCCAACTGTTCATTGTTAAGTATAGATCGGCCATTTTTTTTGTTGGAAGTAGGTGTTTGTCAAATTATGACATACGGATTAGTCTAGTGTCACTACTGCTTATTTTGTTGTAAATTCTCAGTTATTGACTAAAAATATGAAATCACGTAATAATATTGCAACCATGTATAGTAACTTTCTTCTCTCCAATCAAACTACAAACCAAAGTACTTGAGTTGCTGGCGTCTAAGAAGAAAAGAAAAATACTATTCTTTATGAAAAAATAAAAGATCGAGGTACAGCATGTACTCGTATTATTTTTATATTAACATGTCAATCAAGACATGCATGATCATGATACCAATAACCTTAATTATTCCAATAAAAGCAATCATCTTTCTGTTTGTCCCAGTTATACCTGCATATGCTGGATCCCCGGCCCCTTACCGAATACATACACTCACTACAATCGATTCCCTCAAAATACACGTCGTAGTAGTGAAAATTACCTTCCCACTGAAAACTACAGAAGTACAGTGTAGTTTGTGGTAAGACTTTGGGTTTAAAACTGAATTCATAGACTCCAAAAGTGGGGACGGTTTTCGCACCAATATCATCATCCCCGGATTTGCAGTGAACAGTAAGAGCCGTATTCCCGTCCAAACTATTTGAGATGGTGATATGTCTTCTCTTGCGTCCGAGATCAAGTCCATCACTAGACAGTGTCATTGACAACAGAAAAAGCAGCGTTAGCAGAACCACCTTTTTCATGAATGAAGCCATCCTAGCTTAGCGTACGTTTGAGACTTCTGTACAATAACAGTTTGTGGGATGATGAATCTTTTATAGTGCAATTTGACACTGTTTACTATAGTGTACTTTTAATGTGAATCTAAATTAATTGTAGCATAATCTCTATACTTCTGGGATGATCTTAATAATACAAACATCTTGCCTCTTGTTAATAATTTGCTGAGGTCAATTTTCTAATTACGGGCATTCTTAATTAATACATAATGCCTTTTGTCAATTATTTGCATGTCTAATTTCCCTGTCAATTCAATTATGTCTTTTCTAAGAAACCTCTATGCCCTGTTTGAATGGCAGGAAATCATGATATTAAATGTGATTTAATTTCATTTTCCATTTAGAGGTGCCGTTTGGTTTTAATTAGAGATTGGAAATGAAATAAAAATGAGATCTGACTGAAAATTGGCTTTCTCATAAAGCCAGAATAGAATTACCTAGCATGAGTGGTATTATAATTCCATTTCCCACTGTCAAAGGCAAAATTACATAAATTAACTCTCTAAAAAATTTATATTCTCCTGCCAACATTCCTTATAGTTTTTTTTTTTTGAAACAAAAAAAGAAAAATTAAACTTAAATATTCCTTATAAGTTGATGTCATATTTGTACTTTAGTTTTGAAAATTATAATTTTATATTTCATTTTTATGACTTATCAATCTTTACAATAGTAATGAAAAATTAATTCCATAATTTAATTTCCATTAATGTTCCAAACACCCATATGGAAATATCAAAACCTATTCCATTCTATATCGGTCTAGAAAGAAAAATAAATCATTTTTCTATTTTGATATTCCTATCAACCAAACGGGCCTATGTATTCTAATTAAGTTACGCACATCGCACATGTAATTTGGTAATTGAAATACCAACCCCCCCCCCCCGCGCGCGCGGAACCTTTTTTCTAAGAAACCTCTATAGCCCCATTTGAATGGCAGGAAATCATGGTATGAAATGTGAATTAATTTTATTTTCCATTTAGAGGTGTCGTTTGGTTGTAATTAGAGATTGAAAATGAGATCTAACTGGAAATTGACTTCCTCTTAAAGCCATAATAGAATTACCTAGTCATGGGTGGTATTCTAATTCCATTTCCCACTGTCAAATGAAAAATTACATATAAATTATCCCTCTAAAAAATTTATATTTTTCTGCCAATATTTCTTATAAGTTGATGTCATATTTGTACTTTAATTAGTAAAAAGGTGTTATTGAAAATTATAATTTTATATTTCATTCTTATGTCTTTTTTTTTTTTTTTTTATTTGTCAATCATACGGTGTCCTCAAAAACTTCCTAGGCCCAGAGACTAATCTGTGCTCGGGGGATCTTGTCAGAATGCTTCCTCCCCCCTGGCCACCAAGAATATATTGGGATTTAACTCCAATAAGCGTCGGCGGGATTCGAACCCGGGTGTGGGGGTTCCACACCTGGAGGCTCTTACCAACTCGACCACCTGTGGTGGTTATTTCATTCTTATGACTTACAATCTCAACAATAGGAATGAAAAATTAATTCCAGAATTTACTTTGCATTAGTGTTCCAAACACCCACATAGAAATATCAAAACCTATTTCATTCAATATCGGTCTAGAAAGAAAAATAAATCATTTTCCTATTTTGACATTCCTACCAACCAAACGGGCCTATGTATTCTAATTAAGTTACATACATATACATGTACAGTATTTTTATTCAGACTATAAGAGCAACTGCAACAGCTTCCCTATATTTTGATTTTTCTCTACTTTAGGAAAAAATGAATCTCTTTTGCTCAAACAGATTCCCTATAACTATCCTTATTTTAGGGAAAATGAAGAAAGAGAAAACCAAATTCCCTATATTCACAGCAATCTCTAAAATTTAAGGAAGAATATGGAGATTTTAGAGATTGCTGTAAAATAGAGAATCTGTTGGGGTTGGAGAAGAAAAAGATGCTAAAGCTTTGACTTTTGCTTCCTTATTATACAGAAATTATAGGGAAGCTGTTGGAGTTGCTCTAAGAGGGAAATTGACTCCAATCAATTCTTATTTTTTATTTCCTTTCCCAGCTCTAATGACATCCAAAGATCGCAAATAATGATTTTAGGTAGACCTTTTACCAACAATTTCTCACATGTGATTGGATCTACTACACTTTTTTGTTCATTTGTTGCGGTTTCCTTGTATTCACTGTTTCACATAATGATGCCAGATAATTTGTACTAAAAAAAGACCAGAGGTTTGTCACTTAATTCATCAAAGCCAACTTATTCAGGTGGTGCCCCAAGAATCATGTCTTTCTGATTGTTGCCTGAATACCCCAAGATACAATTCCAAGAGAATTGTGCACAACAAGCATATTGTGTAAAGGTGGCAAACGGACCGCTAGGCATGAGCATGACACGGGCTCGACACGTTTAAAAGTGATCAGGCCCAAACCCGTTAATGGCCTGGCACGACCTGAGCACGTTAGAATAACGGGTCGGGATGGGCCTAGGAATATTGGCTCATTGGCCCAGCACGCCCTGAGCACGACTTATTGTGGGTGCCGTTAAAAACACAAAATTTCATTTTGTTTTTATAAATATTAAAAAATTACAATGATGAGATTTGAAAAATAGACCTCCTTATTCAAAATCTCATGACAATTCCATCAATGCTATTTAATTAATGTTGTCAAAGTAGTGAAACAAAACATTATATCTTTATTTTGATATAAATATGTTTTTTAACTATTAAATATATGTTAATTTTTTAATAGGCCCAACGGGCGAGATAATATATTCATCACAAGCCACAATAGGCCGTTACATACATTTCCGCTGTCATTTAAGGGAATAGACAGACAAGAAGATAGTGCTAGTACCCACAGTGGTACATAGAAGCAGATATAGACTGACTCTATAAGTAGACTAACTTAACTAAATTTCAAATTAGTATACTGTTCTATCGAACTAGTTTACCCGATATATTAATACATTAATTGAGTTGAGAATTTGTTGGCCTGGAAATAGGAAAAGACGGCCAACGAAGAAAGGGGTGGGTGACTACTCTTTAACATTACTAAGGTCTCTACAAGCTCTTAGGTCTTATTGGATCAATATAATGAAACATAACATTCAAATGATCAGCCATCTGTTCATTGTTAAGTATAGATCGGCCATATTTTTGGTTGGAAGTAGGTGTTTGTCAAATTATGACATACGCCGAGTACTGATTAGTCTAGTGTCATTACTGTTTATTTTGTTGTAAATTCTCAGTTATTGATTGATATTTCTACAAAAAATATGAAATCACGTAATAATATTGCAACCATGTATAGTAACTTTCTTCTCTCCAATCAAACTACAAACCAAAGTACTCATTTAATCAAGTTGCTGGCGTCTAAGAAGAAAAGAAAAATACTATTCTTTATGAAAAAATAAAAGATCGAGGTACAGCATGTACTCGTATTATTTTTATATTAACATGTCAATCAAGACATGCATGATCATGATACCAATAACCTTATTTATTCCAAGCAAAGCAATCATCTTTCTTTGTGCCCCAGTTATACCAGCATATGAAGGATTCCCGGCCAAGGAACCTTACCGAATATATACACTCACTACAATCGATTCCCTCAGTATACACGTCGTAGTAGTGAAAATTACCTTCCCACTGAAAACTACAGAAGTACTGTGTATTTTTTGGTAAGAATCTGGGTATAAAACTGAATTCATAGACTCCAGAAATGGGGAGGGTTTTCGCACCAATATCATCATCCCCGGATTTGCAGTGAACAGTAAGATCCTTGTCCAAACCATTTGAGATGGTGATATGTCTTTTATTGCGTCCGATCTGAAGTCCATCACTAGACATTGTCATTGACAACAGAAAAAGCAGCGTTAGCAGAACCACCTTTTTCATGAATGAAGCCATCCTAGCTTAGCGTACGTTTGAGACTTCTGTACAATAACAGTTTGTGGGAAGATGAATCTTTTATAGTGCAATTTGACACTGTTTACTATAGTGTACTTTTAATGTAAATCTAAATTAATTGTAGCATAATCTCTATAATTCTGGGATGATCTTAATAATACAAACATCTTGCCTCTTGTTAATAATTTGCTGAGGTCAATTTTCTAATTACGGGCATTCTTAGTTAATACATAATGCCTTTTGTTAATTATTTGCATGTCTAATTTCCCTGTCAATTCAATTATGTCTTTTCTTAGTAACCTATATGGCCCTATTTGGATGGCAGGAAATCATGGTATTAAATGTGATTTAATTTCATTTTTCATTTAGAGGTGCCGTTTGATTTTAATTAGAGATTGGAAATGAAATAAAAATGAGATCTGACTGAAAATTGGCTTTCTCATAAAGCCAGAATAGAATTACCTAGCATGAGTGGTATTCTAATTTCATTTCCCACTGTCAAAGGCAAAATTACATAAATTAACTCTCTAAAAAATTTATATTCTCCTGCCAACATTCCTTATAAGTTTTTTTTTTGAAACAGAAAGAGAAAAATTAAACTTAAATATTCCTTATAAGTTGGTGTCATATTTGTACATTAGTTTTGAAAATTATAATTTTATATTTCATTTTTATGACTTATCAATCTTTACAATAGTAATGAAAAATTAATTCCATAATTTAATTTCCATTCATGTTCCAAACACCCATATGGAAATATCAAAACCTATTCCATATCAGTCTAGAAAGAAAAATAAATCATTTTTCTATTTTGATATTCCCATCAACCAAACGGGCCTATGTATTCTAATTAAGTTACGTACATGTAATTTGGTAATTGAAATACATACCCACACCCCCCCCCCCCCCCCCCCCCCCCCCCCGCGGGCGGAAGTCGGAACCCTTTTTCTAAGAAACCTCTATAGCCCCATTTGAATGGCAGAAAATCATGGTATGAATTGTGAATTAATTTTATTTTCCATTTAGAGGTGTCGTTTGGTTGTAATTAGAGATTGAAAAGGAAATAAAAATGAGATCTAACTGGAAATTAACTTCCTCATAAAGTCATAATAGAATTACCTAGTCAGGGGCGGTATTCTAATTTCATTTCCCACTGTCAAAGGAAAAATTACATAAATTATCTCTCTAAAAAAATTTATATTTTTCTGCCAATATTTCTTAGAAGTTGATGTCATATTTGTACTTTAATTAGTAAAAAGATGCTATTGAAAATTATAATTTTATATTTCATTCTTATGACTTACAATCTCAACAATAGGAATTAATGGAAAATTAATTCCAGAATTTAATTTGCATTAGTGTTCCAAACACCCACATAGAAAATATCAAAACCTATTTCATTCCATATCGGTCTAGAAAGAAAAATAAATCATTTTCCTATTTTGACATTCCTACCAACCAAACGGGCCTATGTATTCTAATTAAGTTACATACATGTACATGTACAATATTTTTATGGGTTAATTACATATAATTGCATATTTGAATGTTTTTTTAGCCATAAGGGCACAAACTAGTTTTTTCCCTCATAAGGCCACTATATTAAAAATGGTGTTATATTTTGGATATTAAAAACTAACATATTTACATAAATACCACTAGAGTAAAAAGTCAACAATCATTCTCTCTCCTCTCCGGCGAGGCATCCGGTCAACTCCGACGGGTCTCCGGGCAACTTCCGGCGAACTCCGACAAGTTTCCGGCGACCAAAAAAGCTACTCTGATGAAATTTCCGGCAACCTCCGGCGATATCACAAAAGCTACTGTTACCAACAACAAAAGCTACTGTCTCCAACAAAAGCTACGCTCCCGAAAACCATAAGCTACTATCCCCACCAACAAAAGCTATTATCACCAACACCAAAAGCTACTCTCTCCAGTAACAAACACTACTGTCAACAACACCAGAAAGCTACTCTCACCAGTTTCACAAGCTACTCTCACCATCATCAAAAGTTACTATCAACAACGTCAACTGTAATAACCAAGCAAAACAAAAGCTACTCTAAGAGACTGAAAAAGCTATTCTCAAAGACTAACAAAGATATGAAAATGTAAAGAATACAACCAAAATAAAAATGCTACTGCAATTGAAAAATGAAAACATATTCAATGCTACAAAAAGTATGCAGAATTCAACAATGATATAATCATGTAAAAGCTACTTCCATAGTTGTGGAAGTCTATTACAATAGTTGTATAAAACTGCTGTCAATGTTGTAATATTGTCATTTTTCAAATGACCACCGTTGATGTTTCTTGTTGTCAAGCTCTACCACATTAGCTAACCATAGACATTATTTTGCCACCTTCAGCATCAGACTTCATTTCAACATTTCTTGGTTGGCTGGATGATCTCTTGGTCAATGGAGGCTTCAGTACTCAAATTCACATGATTTTCGGAATCTACTACTGCAAACGCAAAGGGAAAGAATTTTGCAAGAAGATACAACAAAATATTAGTATTTGAAATGCAAACTAAAAACAGCAGTGTGCCACCGCACTACAAAGTGGCACTCTTTATCAACCATATAATCAAAAACAAGCAATCTAAAATTCTACTAACATAGATACAGAAAGCTACTATGACACATGTACAAAGTTACTGAACCAGTAATAAAAAGCTACTGACATAGATATTGATTGCACAAAACCAACTGATTATCCATGTTGATAGTGTAACACAAATCCCAAACAAGAAATGCCAGAGATATGAAATCATAACAAAAAAAAATTAAATTTCATTTAGAATCATGTTTTTTTAATTTGATAAGCTACTAACAAAAGAGCACTTGAAATCAATCAAAATGAAAACAAAAAAGTTACTGACACCAGATTGAAAAGATACTAACATAGAGAGAGAAAGCTACTATCACTGTGTTAAAAAGCCACTAAAACAGTTATAGAAAGCTAATGACTTGAAATCAATAAAAATGAAAACAAAAAAGTTATGGACATCAGATTGAAAAGATACTAACATAGAAATAGAAAGCTACTATCACTGTGTTGAAAAGTCACTAGTTATAGAAAACTATTGACTTGAAATCAATTAAAATGAAAACAGAAGCGACTGACAATATCTTAAAAAGAGACTAACATAGACATAGAAACACTGCAGAATATAGTCTAGAAGAATCGCCTTCAAAGACAATAATCAAGCAGATGAATGGATTGGAGCAGAGTGTCACACCCATTTGTTGCAACATTTTTGAACCATATATTATCTAGATTTCAATAACAAAAATTAAAGGAAAGCCGTCCTTAGAGAAAAGAAATGAAAAGGAAAACGTAATAAGAAGAAGACATGTTTAGATCACCTTCACGCTGCTTCCGCTCTAATCTCGCCTTTTCTTGTTGCATCTTCAGTAGATCACTTCTATTACACTGCATATGAGGAAACAATATTCAGCGAATCAATGTTATAAGAGCAAAACAATATCCTAAGCAGTTAATCTAAAATGCTGCAAACCAATGCATCCAACAGAACTTGCATGATCTTTTATAAAAAGAGAAGCTTACTTGATCAAGTAGACTTTTCTGTTGAGCTTTCAGAATAGTATCCGCAAAGTACTTTTCAGCATTGCAGCACGGAGAGCCTTTTTTGGTGATAGTGGAACATTAAAAATAGAAGTGCTCCATTCTAGACAAAATTGACGACAATGAATTAATAATATTTAAAATGCCAAGTTGAAGGGTTAAAGGAAACAAGACTCAATCCAGGCATTGCTAAGGAAACTGACCTTCTCCAAAAGCAACATCTGTGACTGCGATTGTAAGCTCAGATCTGGGACATATGGTTTCCTCATCCAACGCCAACCAAACCAAAACCCAATCATATCAGACATTTAGAGTTACTCCAACTCAACAAAATAATGCAAATATATAATGTGATCTTCGAGACCAGCTTGAAATACCTCAACCACATAACCTAATCTACTCTAAGTTCAATTGTCCAAAATACAATGAAACCTTTCCATCACTAATTGCTATAATTGAAACTCCAAAGCTTACCGGAGGAGTGATCCGATACTCTGCCTCAATAGAAACTTGAATGCCCAATCCCGCTGCAATTTTGGCAACACAAATTTTACAAATTTTACAAATTAGAAACCCTAAATCAACACTAATTTCAATCAATTCAGAATAAACAAAAGAAGATTCAACTTACAGGAAAGGGACGGTGACGTCCACCGCCGTGAGACGGAGGAGTGACCAACATTTGATCGTGTTGACTTGGAGTACAACGACGACAACGGCTGCAGAGGTCCGTACATCAGCTGTGATGACGAGGACAGATGGTAGGGTGGGATCTTTGTGCCATAGGATGAGGTTTTCCGGTAGTCGTAATCCATTACTCGGAAATCGAAGATGAAATCACTAAGACGAAGGAGAGGGTTTTCGATTTCGCCGCGAACAGGCTCTGCTTGCCGTCGCCGGGGCCTCGCCACGGCCACTGGAGGATAAGAGGAGAGGTCGGGCTGAGGCTCCGGTTCCGGTTCCGGCGAGAGTCACCAAGGCATCGGCTCCTGAATCGCAGATGAGAGAGAGAGAGAGAGAGAGAGAGAGAGAGAGAGAGAGAGAAGACAGAGAGAGATCTGTAATGATGCAATTGGTTTTGTCAGTTGAAAGGGTAAAATTGTTTTGAACATCTAATTAAAGGTTAGGTAGCCTCTAATTAAAATTTTAAAATGACACTTATCAGTAATTTTCTATATTTTTATTTAGGCTATAAGAGGGAAATTGACTCCAGTCAATTTTTTTTTTTTTTTTCTCGGGTAGTTTGCTGTTAGTAACTCACACACCCATACAGTGGTATCCCAGCGCCAGGACACCTGCATCGACATTGCGGCGAAAGCCAGGCAAAGCCAGACTAATCCACTGCACCGCAAACGCACGAACCCAAAGGGTCCCTCAAATCTGCTGCCCTTATTTTTTATTTTAAGTAGACCTTTTACCAACAATTTCTCACATGTGATTGGATCTACTACACTTTTTTGTTCATTTATTGCGGTTTCCTTGCATTCACTGTCTCCCAGAGTGATGCAAGATAATTTGTACTCATAAAAGACCAGAGGTTTGTCACTTAATTCATCAAAGCCAACTTATTTAGGTGGTGCCCCAAGAATCATGACTTTCTCATTGTCGCCTGAATACCCCAAGATACAATTCCAAGAGAATTGTGCACAACAAGCATATCGTGTAAAGGTGGCAAACGGGCCGCTAGGCATGAGCATGACACGGGCTCAACACGTTTAAAAGTGATCCGGCCCAAACCCGTTAATGGCCTGGCACGACCTGAGCACGTTAGAATAACGAGTCAGGCTAGGCCTAGGAATATTGGCTCATTGGCCCAGCACGCCCCGAGCACGACTTATTGTGGGTCGGCCCGTTAAAAACACAAAATTTCTTTTGTTTTTATAAATATTAAAAAATTACAATGATGAGATTTGAAAAATAGACCTCCTTATTCAAAATTCAAAATCTCTTGACAATTCCATCAATGATATTTCATAAATGTTGTCAAAGTACTATTTTTTTTTTTTTGAAATAATATCATGTCGATATATCATTAACTCAGGCCAGAAAGGACCATTACATATCCTCCCTCTACCATCTATGGGTAGATAAAGAGTTTGTGGTAAACCACAACGATACATAGATTAGGTCCGATTATTTGACGGTACCCATGCTCACTTATTTAAGCAAGCCTACCCACTATGAAATAACATAGTAACTAAGCAAGCCCAAAGATAAAACTCATAGTTGCACAATAGAGTGCCTAGCTACCTAAAACAATAGGAAATAGTAAGAAAGTAAAAAAAAACTAAACAAATAGGAGCCCTAAGGGAACAACCCAAAGAAAGCCAACCCAAACCCAGCTAGGAAAGCTTGGCCCAAGCCCAGTTGTCATCTCCATCACGCCAAGGATGCGCGTACAGCCCCTTCACCCAACTAGGTCGCCATGACAACGCCACCGCATCCCGCGCTGCAACAACCTGTGGCTCCTTGACCTGCACCGCCAAGATCCAGCATCCCTGCAACCCATTCACCCACGAGACCTGCATCATTGACGGAGTGCCGCCGCTGCCCAACGCCCCATCGCGCCATGGAGACATCGCCCCAGACTGCCCTGCCAAAACCACCGCACCAGAGTCTCGATCAACAAATCCCGGGCATCCCTTCCAAGCAATAGCAACAAAACTCCCCGCCCGGCAGGACTACGCACCGCGGCGAGGCCGATGGCCTACCTCAGGCGGGAGCCGCCGGACGAGAACTGGTTCTAGGGTTTTCAAATATGAATATGGAATCTGTACTTTTTTAATGTTGTTGTCAAAGTAGTGAAACAAAACATTATATCTTTATTTTGATATAAGTATTTTTTTTTTTTAACTCTTAAATATATGTTAATTAATAAAGATTAATCTCACAATAATACAACTATAGAATGAAGAAGAAAAAAAATATGATATTAAATCTTCATTTTTTTTTAATCAAACCCAAATTTGGTGTCAATATATTCATCACAAATCAGAATATAGGCCGTTACATATTCTTCCGCTCTCATCTATAGACAGACAAGAAGATAGTGGTAGTACCCGCAGTGGTACATATAAATAGACCCACTCATTAGACATTCAAATACGTAGATATAGCAGGAATCCTCCTTTTGTACTATTCCAGAGGCGCTAGAGGTACATAGAGTGCGCGCAAGTGGTTAGCTTTCTAATAAAAGGAAATTATTGTAATTAGACAAACTAAAAAACATAGAGTTGGGCCAAAAGGCCAAAAAACCCAGCCCAAAATAATCAGTTCAAAGCATCTCCAAGAGAAGGCATGCTCAAAGCCTATCAGGCCCAGCTTCTATTTCTAACACCCCAAACCAGTGCAACAGCACCAGCACCGCTCCGCAAACCCACTCCTCCATGATCCTCGCCGCCATGACCCAAATCACCACGAACCATGCCGCTGCAACCCGCGTCGCCACGAACCTGTCCCGATCCTTGTCGTCGCAGCCCGCAGGTGTCGACCTTCAAAATCAGCAATGTTATTGATCCCCAGGAAGCTGCAAACGACTCTCGATACTGCACCGCATAGCCACCGCATCGAAGATTTCACACTCAAAACATGAAGCCCAAATCCAGCTTGCAACTCCAAGCAACACCCCTCAAGAGCCCCCTGAACGATAGCATCAATTCCCGTTCGACAGCAGACCACGCGACGTAGGCGAGGCCTATGCCAGGGCCGAGCTTGCAACTCCGAGCAACACCACTCCTGAGCTCCCTAAAAGATAACATCAATCCCCCGTCTAGCAGCAAACCACGTGGCGTAGGCAAGGCCTATGCCAAGGCCGCCGCCCGACGAGAGCGATCTCTTAGTTTGAAAACCGCCACCGACCTAGGGTTTCAGAGAGGACAAGAGCGATCTCCCGAAAATTCCTAATATTATCGGTACTATAGGAGCTTGGTTGTTAAGCCAATAGATATAAATCTCCATTTTATTAATAAAGATTAATCTCACAATAATATACTAAAAAATAATATATTTTTAAGTTATTTTTTTTCTTTCTTTCTTATAGTGGAACATAAAAAATTATTAGAAAACTAATCTAAAAAAACTAAGATTAAGAAAAATGTTGTAGAACTTCATTTATTTTAATTTCCTAAATAGTTAAATAAAATCAATTTTTATTTATTCAAATTAAAATTTTTAAATCATGCTTTATAATATGATGGCACGAGCGTGACCCATTTATATATTGATCTGGCACAAACACAGCCTAATACAATATGGGCTTCTGCCATGAGCCAGACCGAACTTAATGTTTAAGAAAATTAGCCGGCACGAGCCCACCACAATAATAAGGAAGAATTTCAAGAACAGTACATGAAGTATCGATCATTCTAACCTTTCGTGAATCAACTTTCGGAACTATCAAAACGGTACATGAATTTCAAATCTTGACCTAATTTTGGTGTATGTTGTTACATGCTTCGTTAATTAATATTTTTTCTGTCAAATTTTTTAAGGTAAATCCGTCTTTTCAAGGATGATGAAGAAAAAAAAAAACCAAGTAAACTGAGTACCCATCTCTCTCTCCCTCGTACTCATCGCATCCACCACACCACTTCAGTCGGACCGCCACCATCAACTTTCTGCCAGCCACATTACGCCTCGAGGAGGCAACAACCCTATAAATCATATCCATACCCAGATCGTAGGCAAACGAGCCAACCCAGATCGAAGCAATCTGATCCAAGCCACACCATGCCGCCCCGACCTCGTCCCTGCCTCCGAATCTACAACAGCACACCACCCCGCCAGCCGAGCCTGCAATTAGCGAACCAATACCAGCGAACCTCTGCAATCTCCCTCTCCCTCACCTCACCGACAGCCACCGCGATCTCCCCAATCCGATCTATCAAGGAGCTTGGTCTCACACCAGACCCCACACTGGGTCGACAAAGGCCCGTCCGACGACGGCAGAAAGGCTCGCTGCTAAACAGGGAACAAAACTCACTCTCTGTTCTCTAGGGGCGTGCACGCACGTTCAACTACAATAGGTATTTTGTGTTTTCCTTTCTGGTACTGTAAAAATACTATATTACCTTTTAACAAATAAATAATTACATAAACTTAACAGAATCTGTAACGACATGTAATCAAATTGAGTAGAAATTTAAATTTGATGTACCGTTTTGATTTTAACAAAACTTAATTCACGAAAGATTAGAATGACCAATACTTTATGTACTCTTCTTGAAATTTTCCTCAATAATAAATGAGCCGGCCAAAACACAGCACAAAACAAAAATAGACCTGCTTAAAATAGCCCGACCCGTTTGCCACCTCTATTATTGTGCAATAATAACATCATGAAGACTAATGTTAAACGGACCACCTTTATCAGCATCTAACAATTGATGTAATTGATATACGCTTACCCTTGATATACTTCATAAGGGGTTATAAAAAATTCCAACCCTGCCTACATAATCCCACAATATGGCCATATCCATACGGGTCCTGTATAATTTTCAATCAATACAGTAGTGTGATCTAGATTCAAAATGAATGCAAACTAGATTCAGAATCAAGATCTCACTCATGGCTCGAGTTAGCAAATCAAAGAGGCAGCAACATAATGTCACCTCAGACACCAAACGACACTGCCATTCCATTAGCTAGTCAGACCTCAAAATAGGAAGACTATGAGCAGGACAATGGAAACATCCAGTGAAATACATTTTGCATAAACCCTTCAAAAATAGGAAAACAGTGCATAGGATTAAAGTCCACCACACTAATTTAGGAGGCAGCACAATAGTTGAATGGAACAACAAAATCAGAAACAAAACAAATTAAATGACAAAAGGTTGCTTATTCCTGGTAACCGCCCATTTAATAGTCAAATTACAGAAGTCATTGGCATGATAACCAATGTCCAAGTGAATTTATTGTATCACAATGATACGATGAACTGCACCCAAACCGCCTCATTAACCTGCAAAATTTATAAGGGAACATTATTTTCAAGCATACAAGGGACAAACTAAACAAAGAGATAAAGAAAACAGAAGAATGCTTTTGAGTAGCACACTACAAAGGTATTACAGTCAACGAAAACCATAAATGTAGAGGGGTTTCAATCATAAAAAAGACATAATTTCTAGCATAATAAAACATTGTCATCAAATAGTAGGCCCAATATTTTTGGTGCAGCCATGTCTGTTCCACCTAACAAATTCAGTTCACTGATTGCAGTGTTCATGAAAACATGAGTAAAAGAGAAACCTTGCAAGCCACACACGCACTTGCATATATATTACACATTAGTGGAAAAAATAAATTTTTAGGAAACAGTGGATAGCATAATACTATAGGCTCAAAACACAATGTAATTCAAGGATCTGAAAGTGACTCTTTGGTACGCATTCAAATATTGCCTTTGCACAAAATCAGGTGAAAGAAACCATTCAGCCATCTAATTGTGATCAAATAAGCAGTCAATGACAAAAACAAAACTAATTTATGATGAAAAATGGCTAAACACTTTTTCCATTTTACTGAATTTTGCAAGGTGATTCATAAGAAAAGGTGTGGGGAAAAAAACTAAAAAATGACACATAGGTCGGCAGTTTCAGACTTTCGGGTCATTGTCCACTCATCTTAGAAAGTGGTCTCTCCACTTTTGATCTGCTCTCCCCCATAAACATCATTCTTGGGCATTAACAATGTCCATGCCATCAATTCTGTTGAGTTCTTCTTAATTTCAATCTTGTACTTACTAAGTAATATGTGAAAGGACTACTCTTTCTTCAAATTGGCATCAGAAGCAATGGAAAGGTTACAAAACTTAACACAAGAAAAGCTTCGCCTGCAGAATGGACTCCCATCACCTGACCATCCCTTAGATCTTAGGGATAGGATCATGCTAAATACTAAACCAAATGCAAGTTCAAAATCTTAGTGATTAAAGCTTGCTGTTCAAATAGCAGGCCAAACTTTGTCACCTGATGATCCCTTAGATCATAGCAGATGGACCATGCTAAAGGCTAACCCAAATGCAATTTTAAACAACAATGCAACCTACATTATATACAAAACGGATGGCTGCTGAACCAGGCAGTAAGCCTATGAAGGCTTACCCAATTAGGATATCAAGTAACCTAATACCTCTGATTCAACTCAAGGTAAACCTCAGTTAGATGCAAAACTAAAGCAACATCTTTACGAATTATAACATCAAATTATCAATCTTCTCCACAATGGGATTACATAACCTATTGTCAACACTTTTACGAGGCCAAAACAAAAAGCCTGATTCTGTTTCTACTTCCACTACTACCACCATCCATGATACACAAAATCATGTCCGCTGCATTATCTCCTACTTAACCAATACACAGAAGATCAAATGCAATGAAATCATAAACAAGTGATCCCGGGAATCAACGAAAACGCAAAATTTAACCAACTACAAAGAATTAGCACTCAATCACAGCAGAAACACACATCGAATTGTCCACAAACAAAAACCCCCAATTATAAATCTCATCCAATAGCCCTCTTCTACAAATACACTACCATAAATTTGCCAAAAAAAAAAGTATGAACATAGAAAGAAACAAGAATGGAAGAGTGAAATATACCAGTTTGAACGGATTAATGGCCGCCGTGTTCCTTGGCGTGCTGGGCGTGCTCGAGGTGGCGACGCTCCTCGGGAAGAGCGACGAGGTAAGAGAAGATCATGCCGCCGAAGCAGACATGGAGAAGAGGATCGATGGAGCTGGTCTGGATGTACTTGGCGTTGTAGTTGTCCAAGCCCTTCTGCAATGTCTTCTTCACGTAATCGAGGGACAGCATCGGCTTCACGTGGTTAGGCACCTCCGTCACCTTCAGCCCCTTGATCTCGTTGTAGAACCTCTTTGCCATTTTTTGCCCAGAGAAATCGGAAACCCTAACCCTAGAAAATGATGACCAGATTTGAGAGGAGGTGAGGGATTTGGGGGTGTGTGAGACGGAGCCGGTGAACCAGAGAGTTTTGTATGACCTTTTGTTTGGGTTCGGCTGCATTAGGATTTGGGCCTCCTCACCAAAACAAATTGGGCCACATCGATGCGGATCAGTGTTATGATTTCTACACCAAAGTTTAAAAAAACTATATCTTTCAGTTTCTCCGAAAATTCTTCTATGCACCAACAGTGTAAGTGACCTAACACCTAATATGTGATCTGAGCCCTTGACTTAACACCAAAATAACTAAAAACTACACTTGATATTATCTAGTCGTTTATTTCTATTAGTGCAAGTGCACGTCGGTGTTCTGAATCCCTTCTGGTTTCTGCGAAAATTCTTCTATGCACTGATAGTACAAATGAACCAACACCTCATATGTGATCTCAAGTTCTCAACTCTTGAACTAAAAACTTCACTTGATATTATACAGTCTTCCTTTCATGTTGGTGCAAGTGCATGTCGATGCTCTGAATTATTTCCGTAATTTTTGCCAATTTCAAAAGCAACCCAAAACAGAGTCATTGATTACAAGCATCTACAAAGTTTTAGAATGGCTGAATCATCTCTTTATGACTCATTATTCTTCCTTCAAGCCACTCTCTAGAATTACAAGCATCTTTCTGATCTCCTTCACTCTTACTGTTCTGCTTCAGGTCAACTGATTAATGTTGATAAATCTTCTCTCTCTCTCTGTTTTCCATCCCAAAAACGCTCCTTAGCAAATCATTCACCTTCTTAATTCAATTCTCCAAATGCAAGTTGTCTCTAGCCCTGGTAAATATCTTGGCCTCTCTTCTAGCTAAGCAAGTCAGGAGATTGCATTGTAACCCCTCCTTATTGTATGTATGTTCAAGTCCTTAAGCATAGATACTTTCCTCACACCACCATTCTTCAAACTAAGATGGGTGTCTCCTCAATCGCATCTTCCATCTCTTAAGCTTTGCTCTGTCATTGATTGGAACACAAACTCCTGAAATTTATCAAGCATAGCATCTCAGCTCACTCCTAATCAAGCTCGTACCATTGCTACCATCCATTTGATCAGTCTGCGGATCCTTTACAACCTCATCTTGCCTCACACAAAAAATGGTATGTTTTCGAAAAAGTCTTGTTACCATTTCAAAAATTCTCTCTATCTTCATCTCCCAGTCATAAACCTCCATTCCTGTCAATGCATTTCTCTTCCTCTTTGGAAATAGATCCTCAAGCTTAACACATTATCAAATATCAAAATCTTTTTGTGGAAGGCTTGTCATAACTTCCTTCCAACCAAAGAAAATCTCTTCCCAAGAGACATCACCCCTGTGCCCAATCTGTAATATCCATCCAAGGTCGATGGAACATGCTTTTTTCACATGTTCATGGTCAATTGCTTCTTGGTTTGCTTATGTCTCAAAGAGCCATTTACAACAAATTACATCTTTCCTTCCCCTTTTCTATTCATTCCCCCCTCCTGCCCCAACTCTCATTTTTCTTCCATGATTTTTTTTTTTTTTTTTGTCTTTGGCCTCTCTTGAGGTACTACAGAGTTTGTTTGTTTGTTGTTCTCTTTTTCTCTTAATGAAAGTTCACTTGCCAAAAAAGAATGTGGAAGCTCAACATTTCTCATAAAGGTCAAGATCTTCAACTGACTTTTCTAATATCATAGACTGCCATATAGCTTTCTAAACAGCCTAGCAATGAAATGCAAAGGACCTAAGGCCATCTCCAATAGGAGAAGGCTATATTGAGGTCAGGGCTATAAATTAGCGCTAAAAATATTATTCTTTATTAATGAACTAGTGAACTATCTCCAGTATGGCAGGGTTAAATTTTAGCCCTTTAAAATATTTTATGATTTTACATTATGTTTTTCAAATTTATGATTTTATTTGATTATTTTTTGAGGAGTTTTAAATACACACCCCTATTTTCTTAATACACACCCCACACTCAATACACCACCTATTTAATTTTTCATTCTAATATTAGACTAGATACACCACCCAAATGACCTAAAATACCCTTAATCTCTAAAACCATGAAATATCATATTATTTGACTTTATTAAGATTATTATTTAATATGATTATTATATATTAGTATATTGAGATTTCATAATTTTCTTTTACATATTTTCTTCTATTTTTTGCTGGAAATTTTGGCCTATCCCAACTCCATTACGACATCAATCAATTGGAATTTGAAAATATAAAATTTCGAACATTTGCAAGTCCTTCAAAATTTAAACTTTCAATATAGTCTGCAAAATTTACACTTTCATGCACTACATGTTCAATATGTTACACAAGATGAAAACTAAAAACTGATAGGAAAAAAAAAACCCAAATGCTTTGCTTTCTTACTCTACTCACTCTCACAACTTACTGGCTACTACCTCCAAAACGACGGTGGATCTCAATGAAATAGCTCTCGAGATTACGTTGAATTGTATTCAATACAAGATGAAGAATACATATCTCAATTGAAGATTGTTGAACGAGGTCTTCAAATTCATGTCCATAGTCGAAATTCAGGTGATGAAGTGCGGAGAAGAAAGATGTATTGCAACGTATAAGGTTTAGAAAAAGAGACATAGAAATGCGCGATTCAATTTTTTTTTCTTCTAATACATAGATGTCTATTTTGGTCATTTAACCTACTTATAAAATCTAATTTGAAATATAAAATAAAAGGGATGTGTATTAAGTAGTTAGGGGTGTGTATTTAAAATTTCTCTTATTTTTTTTAGAAAAAAATATATTTTAAGATGTACGTTTGGATGAGGTATTTATGTGTTACTGATACAAAATCATAGAATGAAATATAAAATAATATATTTTGGTCATTTAACCTATTTTAAGATGTACGTTTGGATGAGGTATATATGGCACTTCTTAGAGCAAATGCACCCCAAGAGTCAATAGGCAGAGGCAAAAGGCAAGGTTTTGCCTCCCATTTGTGCACTATTCACTAATATTGCCTCTGCCTCCCAATTTTTTCATGCACCCCAAATAGGCAAGGTCAATGCTTCTCAATCATTCACTATTTAATCCAATGGTTCTTTTTTTTTTAGATGTAATCCAATGGTTGGAACAAGAGCGCAACTGATTTAAATATATATGATCTCACCATGTTTAACTACAAGACAAAAATTATCAACAGCCATTATCTTACGTCAACTTCCATGTAAAGCCCATGTGCCCATATTGGTCGACCAAGTCAAAATCCAAGACTTGCCATGGGGCTTGGTCGGGAAGGCCTCTGGTCGTCCAACAAGTTTGGGGTGCATGCAGCTTTTTATATTATTTGCCATTTTGGCTGGTCTTGGACATTTGCCATTTTGGCTGGTCTTGGACGTCCAAGACCATTGGGATGCATTTGCTCTTATTGAAAGACGGCAAAATTCGATTTACACATGCAACTTAGAGGTCAATGTCCCTTAAATAAAAAAGAAGCATTCGTGCTAAAAGCAATACTATTCTGAGGATAATTGTTCGTCGTCACCTTAGCAAATTGATGTCATTCTACCTTCTAAGTGGACTTGGCTTTCCATTCCAGTTTGTTGGATCAGGTGATGATTCTAAACTTCCCTTAGAATTAGTTGCATGAATTGCATTTGTGGTTGGGCTCTCTTCTCTGAGCGAAGGTATAAAACGTGTGGATCGAAGTTGTTTCAATTGGGGGGAGGAGTTTTGTTCTCGTTCATATTTTTTGTGTTTTTCGAGGCTTATGCATCACGGGTAGTAGAGCATCTCCAGCAGATATGTTAAAAATTTTGGGTCAAATTTGAATTTGACAGATGATGTGGCATTTGACAATTTTACTATATTTACACTCCAACCCATTAGTTAAAATAAATGTATTTTTTATTAACTTTATGAATATTTTATTAATCACAAAATGCACCATCTCCATCTCCTTCTATTTCTCTTCTTCTCATCCACCTTTTTCTGCTTTGTCATCGAAAAAAAAAAATTCCTCCTTTTTCTGCTCCTGATCTCTATCTTTCTCATCCTTCATCATCTCTATCCAAAGCCCATGACTCATTATTCTACTCAAATCTAGCTGCTTAAGCTCAATACAATCACATAAACATCCAAATCTATGAAATCTGGCCCTTGAATTCTAAGATAGAGCAACAACCCCTTTCATCTTCTTCATCAGATAGATCACAGAGAGACTATTACAGAAAACCCAGAAGCCAAAAACGAAGAATTATAGGGAGAGGAGTGAAAAACAATTTTAAAAGAAGATCTGGGATTTTGATGTTGTAGAGGTTGTTCCTTTCTCTCTTTACCTGTTTTGATTAATTTGGGTTTTTGATGTTTTGTGAGATGTGGGAATTAGGAAGAGAGAGACCAAAAGGAAAGAGGGAGAAGAAGAGAGAGTTTTGCTTTGGTCGATCTAGGTAGGAAGAACAGAAGAGAGAGATGTGAAAGAAAGAGAGAGAAGGATAGAGAAACAATAAAAAAAGAAAAGACCGATGACCACAGGACTGTCAAATTTGACAGTTTGGTTTCAATATGTCATCCACCGTAGCAATGACATATGGGTTGGAGAGTATTTTCATAGGTCATTTATAGCTGTTGGGCTGCCATGTGGATTTTGACATATCCACTGGAGATGGTATAAGCAATCAAGTTAGCCTTACTTCAGCTAAGTGCAGTGGTGAAGTTCCCACTGATCATCTAATTTAGGACATGACAATTTTTCGGTTAGGAGATCTACTAGTGCTTAACGATGACGACTATGGATGGAAGTTTATTGCAAGTATTTTGGAATATTATATCTAGTGGTGCCTCCAAGCATGATATGGTGTTGTCAGTGGAAGGGATTGTCTCATTCCCCTTTCTTGTGTATGGATTGGCAGGTGGTAAAGTGGCGGCCTTCTCTAGGTGTTGCGATCAATGAAGTTTGGTCTCTCCATCCATGCTAGTTTGGTAAGTGGCGTCACGTTATCCAAGTCACTTGCTGGTTGTGGTGTCTTTGTGTATGCGTATAGGCTGATAATGAATCAGGTGTTAGATCTCATCCCTCTCACGGGCCTTGGTTGTTCCTACTAGGCTTCTTAGATTGGGTCCTTGGTTGGGCTAGCCCAACAATTAATATACGAGCTTTTCTCTGGTGGCTTCCTCACCATATGGGTTGCTTTGGCATCATCCGTTGACTATAAGAGCAAGTCCACCCATGGGTCACCAGGTCACCTACTCATCACTGTTTTTTATGTGTATTTTTATTCTTTGGGTCACAGGCACAGTGTATTTCATGCCCTGGGTCACTTTCCGGGTCACCCTGGTGACCTGCAAGTTGACCGGGTGACCCAGGTCTTATTGAAAACTGTGCCCATGACCCAGAGAGTGAAAATAAACACTAAAATGCAATGAATAGTAGGTGACCTGATGACCTAACGGGTGAACTTGCTCTAATAGATTACATCATTTCATTATGAGTTTCCAACTAGTATTTGAGATTCTTTGCCAAAAAAAAAAAAAAAACTAGTATTTGAGATTTCATGAAATTGGGCCAAGAATTCGGGTCATTACTAACAGAGCCTATGTTCCCCTTAAGATTGTATGATTATATTTTCAGTAAATCTTAGGCCTCTTAGGAATAGTTTTTTTTGTAATGGTCTGGCAATAGTGGTGAGGGAGGTAAACTATTATAGCTTATCTTCTACATTTAACTGAAACACTAAAAAAATTCCTGGGCCTTGAGTTTATGATTTCTAATCGATTCCTATATCTATATTTTTTAATAGGTTGCATTAGAATTTAGGTGATGTTTCTGATTATGGTGTTCCAAAAAATATTGGACACCATGTATAATCTTTGCTATTAGTATAATCTTTTCTATGAAAATAAATAAATAAATAATTGGAGTAATTAAAGAAAACCAAAATCTAAAAGTGGGGGGATCTATCACACCAAAAGCAAAGAATTGTTGGGAGTATATAAAAATTATAGAATATATATGAATCAAATGTAGCATATATATGTTCTCACCAGACCATGCCTTCCCCCCAACAGCTCCGAGTTTTTTATTTCTTTTTTGCCAATCTCAACCTATGAGTTTCACAAGTTGGGAATTAAGAACTGGTAGCTCACATTGACAGGTGTGGTTTACCATTACCTTATGAATCCACTCTGTCTTTCATGCACTCCACAATCTACACCAGCCTGTGTCTAAACATAACCAACCAAAATGTTTGATTCCAATTTCTTGAATGACCAAAACAACCATCCCTTCCCTCCAAAATGTCACTAGAAACAATGTATTTCAGTAATTTGGCAAGAAGAAATAGAACCAGACCCGCCATTTTCTATTCCCAAATCAAACCGTTACCAACTGCCTACGGCCTATAAGAAAATAGTATAATTTTGGTGAACTATCATACCATTAAAATACTAACAACGCTTCTACAAATTGACATATGTCAAACGATATCAAAAGATATCATGAAAATGAGATTATGAGATCGTACCAAAGAGATGAAGATCATATAGAGATGATAAAGATTACGAGATTTCTAGTGTATCCTTTATGACAAAACCTATATATAACTACAAATTCTAGTGTTTAAATTAATCTAATTCAAATAAACTAAAGTTTAAAGCAATATTCTCCAAATAAAAAAATAAGAAGAACATTGTCTTTCAATGAGGAAAAGCTCTACCTTTGTGACTTTGTCGAATGAAAAAAAAGAAAATATATATTTGACTGTACGAAAGTACCCTCATAATAATAGTCCTTCCTGTTGCGCACATTTTGGAGCCTTGGAGGGGAGAGAGAGTCCTTGGTTGTTTTTGTTGTTGTTGTTGTTGAAACGACTCGGTTTTACAGAAAACAAGAACATGCATCATCTTATTCATACATCAACACCATGATCTCCTTCTTCTCTCTGATCTCTACCGAGGAGAGACTATGACTTGAAATCAATAGCCAACACTAGCTAGCTAGATAGGGTGTTGGTGTTAGTGTTCTTGGAAACCAATTAATAACAAAACCATTTTTATTAATGGGTACATTCTCTGGCTTTAGAAAGGCCTATGGAGCTTTGAAGGACTCTACCAAGGTTGGCCTTATCAAGGTCAACAGCGAATTCAAGGTAACCTAGCTAAGAGGAAAAGGAAATATGGTTTCATTTCATTAGCTTTCAATATCTCACATTTTGTTTTTTTGATTTACGAATCTGTTTCAAGGATTTGGATATTGCCACTGTGAAGGCCACAAGTCACGTTGAGTGCCCTCCGAAAGAGCGACATGTCCGAAGTGAGTTAATGCATCTCATTTCCAACATTTATACATTTCTTTCTTTTTTTGTGTATTTGAAAGGGTTCTATATGTTTCTATGAATGATGAGGTTTTGAATCTGTATAACAAATTGTCAGATTTGTTACGGGGTTGATTTTCCTTGTATATGCTTCTTTCCTTTTAATTCATTTTTTCTATTCTGAGTTTACCATTGTCTATATGCCTTTATTGCATTAATGTCTTTCATAGTTTCAATCATATGAT
This sequence comes from Rosa rugosa, assembly GCF_958449725.1. Classification (NCBI taxonomy): domain Eukaryota; kingdom Viridiplantae; phylum Streptophyta; class Magnoliopsida; order Rosales; family Rosaceae; genus Rosa; species Rosa rugosa. The sequence goes on along the minus strand of NC_084824.1, from coordinate 42,702,091 downwards.
TTTTGTCTTTTTGGTTCTTCTGCATAGAGATTTTCTCTGCAACATCGGTGGTACGCCCGCGAGCAGATGTGGCATATTGCATTCATGCGCTGGGCAAGAGATTGTCCAAGACACGGAGTTGGATTGTAATGCTCTTATTTTCTCCTCTTCTTGTTGTTGTTCTTTCTTTCATTGTTCATTATTGACTAGGTAAATGGATTATTCCATAACCTTGAAAGTAGGAAAGATGAAATATTGTTTTTAGTAGTAGTACTACTAAAGCATAGCATGAATACGAGTCAATTGCAAAGATGCTATAATCATTGATGTATTTACTAAATGAAGCCAGAGATTAGTTCTTTATAAGTCTAGAAAATCACTTACCTAGTTTATAATGAATTGACAATGTACAGGTTGCGATAAAGACATTGATAGTTATTCATAGGACATTGCGAGAGGGTGATCCTACCTTTAGAGAGGAGCTTCTGAACTATTCTCAGAGAGGACATATGCTCCAAATTTCCAATTTTAAAGACGACTCTAGTCCCCTTGGTAAAATGCCTATACTTTCATGGCTGCATTTATATAACATGTCATGAACATTCCTTTCTTAGACCGAAATCTACCTTGCAGCTTGGGATTGTTCTTCTTGGGTTAGGACATATGCACTCTTTTTAGAAGAACGTCTAGAATGTTTCCGAGTTTTGAAATATGACATTGAGTCAGAGCGTTTGACTAAAACATCGCCAGGATCAACCAAGGTGCGGTGTTTGTTTATGCTTTCAATGCTGTAAAATCATATTAGTGTCTCATATTGAACTTCGTAAATTATATTTAGCATAAGAAAGATGCTATCTACTCTACCAGGTGCATAGTAGAACACGAATGTTGGGAGCTGATGAACTGTTGGAGCAGCTACCTGCACTGCAGCAACTTCTTTACCGTCTAGTTGGTTGCCAGGTAATAGCTGAAACAGAATAACTAATCCGGTTTTGTTCTTATAGCCAAATACTTTATTTTGCTTCACTATTTGTTGTATCGAGTCATTGCCATTTCATTTATTAGGAGATTTCTAATTTTGCTCTCGTTTTTCAGCCTGAAGGAACGGCTTATAACAATTACCTCATACAATATGCTTTGGCTCTGGTATGCATGATACCGATCTCCATCTTTCTTTGTATCAGTGTTTATGTGTCGGCAGCCTTTTCACCAGTTAATTCTTGGTTTTAACAATGTTCTTTTCATGTAGGTATTAAAAGAGAGCTTTAAAATATATTGTGCCATCAATGATGGAATCATAAATCTCGTAGATATGGTAAGAGCTTACTAGATTCTTATGCTTCATTTGTACTAAACCATTTGTCATATGATACTTAAACTTTTGGTTATTTCTATTTTGAATCTAAGTTACATGTTCCTGCAGTTCTTTGATATGCCAAGACACGATGCAGTTAAAGCTCTCAATATTTACAAAAGAGCCGGTCAACAGGTATGCAGTAATGCTTTGCTTATGAAGCAAATTGTATGAGTCATGACAGTATGTTGCACATTAATACGTATTTACGTAAATTACTGGATTAGTTGGTCATGGAATTATGGATTTCCTTCAATTCTGTTTATTTCTTTGATTGAACTAATTCCTTTATGTTTTGTTGTTTTGCAGGCTGAGCATCTTGCTGAGTTTTATGAGTATTGCAAGGGTTTGGATCTTGCTAGAACTTTTCAGTTTCCAACACTGAGACAGGTTTCATGTTGCCTCATACTGGAATGTTTAAGTTGATACCACTCACTACATGGTCTCTGACAATCTTCTTCTCTACGTTAAACAGCCACCGCCGTCATTTCTTGCAACAATGGAAGAGTACATAAAAGAAGCGCCTCAGTCCGGTGCTGTTCAGAAGAGACTGGTGAGACAATGTCCCTAGGACTATGAATATTTGAGTGTTAGATATATGTGTACATGACTGTCTAGACTCTAAGATGATTTTATGTGAACTAAAGACAATCCGATGGGATCATTTTCTAGTTTCAATTTTGTGATAATTTTGTTCTGACAATAGGAGTACCATGAGACAGAAGAGCGGCCTCAACAACCAGCGCCTCCGCCTCCAGAGCCTGAAAAAAAAGAAGAAGAAGAAGAAGAAAAAGTCGAGGAACCACCGGAAAAAGTTGAGGAAGAACCCCAACCAAAGGAGGAAGAGGTAGTTGAACCTCCTCCCTTGATCGAAACTGATCTCCTGGTAAGTTATCATATGCCAAAGCCATTCATGTTTTCTTTGATGTGGGGGTGTTTGAGTTCTGCATTTATGTTCTCTTGTTCTTTTTTCTTTGTCCAGGGCCTAAATGAAATAAATCCAAGAGCTGCAGAAATTGAAGAAAGCAATGCTCTAGCTCTTGCTATAATTCCAAATGGTAGGCTCCAATGCTTGGTATTTAATTGAGGAAATTTGCCAAATGTGCACTGTGGAATTTGATGACTATTTTGCTTTGCAGGGACTGAACCACAATCTGGATCAAATTTGAATGATATCGGTGGGACTTCAGGTTGGGAGCTGGCCCTGGTAACCACACCAAGCACCAATACTGGCCCCGTGGTAGATAAAAAATTGGTTAGTCTTCTTTGCTTTCATATAGCTTATAATGCATGATTCGCTTTTGCTTTCAATGCAAGAATAACCAAGACATAGATACTGATGAGATAGAATCTAGTTTGTCCCAAGTCCTAACTATTAACCGAATCAATCTCACCCTTAGTAACATGGGATTGAACGTCTTTGATTAACTTGAATACCAAACACACTTCCTTAAGAATCACAGATATATGGAATCGAAAATCTATCTTGGCATTATATTCAGTAAACACAAGATTACCTTCGGTAGTTGGAATGAATACGGTCTAGTCATGACTCATGAGTAATTATTATTAACTATATATATATTGCATTTAGATACTAGTTGTATGCATGGCTGAATCAGCTCAAGTGAAATTTCGAGCCTGATTCACCGCACTTTTTTATCGGTTAACATCATTTTATTTCTGCTTATGTGCATGGTTTGGACTTTGGGTCAGGCTGGTGGGTTTGACAAGCTATTACTCGATAGCTTGTATGAAGATGATGGTGCAAGGAGACAGCTACAACTCCAGAATGCAGGATATGGTTATGGCGCGACAAGCCTGCAAAATCCATTTGAACAAGCACAGCAGCAGCCTGTACATGATCCATTTGCAATGTCTAACAGCATTGCGCCTCCTACGAATGTGCAAATGGCACTAATGGCTCAACAACAACACCAAGTACACCAACAGCAACACCAAATGCAGCAACAGTATCAACAACAACAGAACATGATGATGGTACCTCACCCATATTATTCTCAATATCAACAGGCGCAACAACCCGCAGGCCCTTCGAATCCATTTGGAGACCCTTTCAGCTTCCCTCCTCCTTCTTCTAGTGCAATGCCTAACCAGGGAAACCAACACCTACTGTAGAGGTCATTTAATTCATAATTTAATTCCAGTTCATTCTTTAATTCTTTGGAGTAGTGAGAGTTTGTTGATAAGCTCATTCTTTGTGTACTCCTGTATATTGTTTTGGAGGGTCATTGGCAATGGAATGTATACCAATGGATGTGCTATTTTGATCGACATCTAGCTTTGCTTGTTGTTCAGAGCTCAAGGCTAGGGTATCAGAAATCATACATGTAAGAATAATAGAGAGAATGGTGGTTCCTTTTATTGGATCTAAGGGCGAACCTTTTTTATTTTGTTTTGTTTTAGTTTTTAAAAATTTTTAATTAAATTTTTCTGTAATTTTGTGGAAATAAAGTCAGTAGTTCCGCTTGTTACGTGATCGATCAAAAATATTTATTGTTCTAAAAATTTTATTTATTTATCAGGGAAGTGTTCAAGTAAATCTCTATTTTGTGTCTGGCCCAAACTCTAGGTACTTGACCTAGTGATAATAGGGTTTAATTAGAAGAATCTAGAGATACATATTCAATGTATGATTACATTTCCTTGTATGATTCAGATTCTATGCATTGTAATCCCATAAAGAAGCCCCTATTATCAATGAGAATACACAGCGATTTTCTCTCAATTCTCGTTTCTCTAAAACACGTTATCAGCACGAAGCCCTAACCCTGAAACCCTAATTTCGTAGCCTTCAAATCCCAGCATCCACCGCCCCACATATAAAAGCCCTAGCCTCAAGGAGCCCAGAACCGGCTGGAATCCACCTAAACCGGTCGTCGGAAAATCTAAACCGGCCCCTGCCCTGTGCCTGCCCTGAGCCTGCCCCTGCGCATCTGCCGAGACCTGCGCACCCCTGTGCCTGCATCTGCCGACAGCCCCTGCGCGCCTCCTGCCAAGATTTGCCGAGACACTTGCCGAGCCCCTGCGCACCTGCTTCCGAGACCTGTGCCTGCCCCTGCTGACCCCCGCGCACACCTGCCGAGCGTCTGTCGACACCTGCCGACAGATCCCCAGCACGCCCTCGACAGCTGCCAACAGCCTGTTGACAGCCCGGCCTAGCACCTGTAAGAGCCGTGAAGCTGCAGCAGCTCCGCACAAGCCCTGCAAGGTCCTGCCATCTCCGCTTGCAGCCACTGCCATCTCAGCTCCGACCACCGGCAACCACCGTCCGACCACCACTTTTCCGGCGACTTCCGGCAAAGTTTTCCGACCGTCTACAGTAACTTTTCCTGTCAAGATTTCCGGCAACTTTTCAAGGTAAATTTTTCTAAAAGTTCCCGTTTTTGAAGTTTTTCATTCTTTTCTTCTTTTTCTCAGGGACTTGCAACCTCCCTTCTTCTACCCCCCTTTCTTCTTCATAGGGGAGACCAAAAGCCAAACTGTGGGAGTTCGTGCTCACTCCAAGCTTGGAGCTTGTAGAGTCCTCCAAACTTAGAGTTTGTTGAGAAGAAAAAACGATCGACCACAAACATCGTTGTTTCGATCTAATCCAAACCCCTCTTGGAATCGGATTTTCTTGGAAGCGACTACGCTCAGAAATTTTATAGTTTTTCGTGGTAGCCTTTTTCGCTCTGACACTAACCCTAATCTTGTGTTGTTTTTCAAGATGAACAACCTGAACAAGTTAAACTTTGTTCCACTAGAGACAACAGGCGCAGGATACCATAGGTGGGTCCGAGATGTGCGCCAACATCTTAAGGCTGATGGACTTCTGGAAACCATCCAAGAGCCAAGTCAGAACGTGCTCACTGTTGAGCAAGCTATCACTTTTGAAGCGAATCAAGCTAAAGCCATAATTCTCATGAAAAGGCACATGAATGACGCGCTCCAAAGTGAATACCTCCATAAGGAAGACCCCAGAAAACTATGGGTGGAACTTGAGCAGCGATTTGGCAACATTTATGACTCCTTGCTTCCTGATTTAGAAGTGAGATGGCATAGCCTTCGCTTTTGTGATTTCAAGTCTGTACTTGATTATAACTCGGAAGGCCTTCGTATCAAGTCTTTGATGGAGTTTTGTGGCAAAACCATAACTGATACGATGTTGATCGAGAAGACTCTCTCTACCTTCCATGTCTCTGCCCTGATGATTTCAAAGAATTATCGGATTGATGTGAATGCAGGACGTATCACAAGGTTTCATGAGCTCATTGGTGCCATGAACGTAGCTGAGAAGCACGACAATATCCTTGTGAAGAACTATAATGCTAGACCCGTGGGAACCAAGTCTATTCCGGAGTCTAACTATAGTCGCGCCCCTAAGGGATGACGCAAGGAGTGAAACCCTAAGAGTAGGGACAATTCTGGACGTTCTGGTCCATATACTCGCCCTAAAGAGGAAAGACATAGCCAAAAGAGGCGTGCACGGAACCGTGGAGGTCAACGTGTGATGAGAGAGAGATGCTGAGCCTCCGGCCATAGTGGTGACGCCACCAAGAGTAGTGGTCGTCCAAATTGCGCCCCAAAGGCGCCTCGATCAAGGGAGCCTGACCATAATGATGTTTGTCTTCGATGTGGATCAACCGGACATTGGGCCAAAGCATGTAGAGTATCCCAGAATGTTGCAGACGCATACAAGGCGTATCGTGAAGCAAGGGAGGCGCACTACATGGAGCAAGAGGATCAAGAGGACGATCTCGCTCTTAGGGTGGACGACTTCAAGGGCCAAGAAACTGGCGATTTTGATTAAGTCCTTTTATTTTCCAAGAGATGTAGGCAATTGCCATATTATTTTTTTGTAGTAGATGCCAATGGTTTAATCTTTCTTCAAAGTAGGCGTACTCAATATAAATGTGATGTCTAGGAAGGTTTTGAGATTAGTGGTACTTAAGTGAGCCTCGCTCCACCGACATCTCTCTACTTACCTGGTCACATTTGCGTTGGAATTACCGAAAGAAGTTAGACGACTGTCATTGTTTTGCATTAGCTAGTTTATTGGATTAGATATTTCTTGGTTAATAAGAAACAATGATGTAATTCCGTTTGGCTTATTAATAAAAGTTGAGTTCTTTTCTTTATGACTCCTTTTTTTTAATTACAAGCCTTTCTTTTAGGAATGGATTCTGGAGAACTACAATGTCTTGCGGATAGTGCAACTACGCACACCATTCTACGCCATAGGCAATTATTCTTAGAGATGTTGCCTACATATTCCTCTGTGACTACGATGGCTGGGCCATCAGGTTTAGTTCAAGGACATGGAATGTCCCAATTCCAATTACCTAATGGCACCTTGATTAAAGTCGCAGAAGCTCTCTACGCTCCTAAGGCAAATCGAACCTTATTGAGCTTTAAAGATATTAGAGCCAACATATTCCATGCGGAAACGCATACTGAGAACGGAAAAGAGTTCATTTGCATTACCTCTAATGATTGCGGACGGAAGCGCATCTTAGAGAAGCTTATGTGTCAATCTAGTGGACTTTATGTCACTACAATTCGACCAATTGAATCCAATAATGTAATAAGAGAAGATCTCTTGGATTCTGACACATACTGGCTTTGGCATGACCGACTTGGACATCCTGGTTGTGATATGATGATCCGTATACTAAAGACTTCGCACAGACATCCATTCTTTAGAGCGAGTGAGACGAAGCAAGAATCGAAAATTGATTCCCGGACTTAGTACGACCGCTGCCACCTCCGCTTCTGGTGCTGCCGTCGTCCTGGGCTTCCATAGGGCTGCCCCAGTCCCTTGCGATGACGCCATAAATGGCGCCAACCATGACCAAGACGCCATGGATGCCACTTTCCATGGTTCCAACCCCATGATGGGTGATGTAGTCACACATTTTTCTTCTAATAGCGCTACAAACGCTCAGGCCCAACCACAATCCTCATTGGTTGCTTCTAAGGCCCCTCACTCATTTTGCAAAGCTTGTTCCTTCGGGAAATTAGGATCGAGACCGTCCTACGCAAAGGATCCTAAAATACTCATTCCGTTTTTACAGAGAATCCAAGAGGATATCTGTGGACCAATTCAACCATCATGCGAACCTTTTAAATACCTTTATGGTATTGGTTGACGCGTCAACAAGCTGGTCGTCCACTCGCAATGCTGCTTATGCTAAACTCCTCGCCCAAATTATCCGTCTACGGGTTCACTACCCTGACCATCTTATTAAGTTAATTCAACTTAACAATGCTGGGGAGTTTACATCGAAAACGTTCTTGCATGTCATTGGGGATTGATGTAGAGCATCCAGTTCCCCATGTTCATACCCAAAATGGTCTCGCAGAAGCCACTATTAAACGACTACAGATGATAGCACGGACATTGGTTATGCGCCAGTATAATATATGTATGTCAGTACCACATGTATTAGTATCAAAAACTGAGAAGGATCAGTTGACCCTTCTCACCCTACTGTAGCTACGCCATTGGCTGGGGACAGGTTTCAAGGCCTGTGTTTCTGGAATCTTCCTCCCGGCAGGAGCGATGGCGGGTACCTGGTGGTGGTTTGTTGTGATGGCATACCTAGGCCAGGGTGCCGACGGCCAGCTGCGGAGAAGATTTTCCTCTCCTCTAGGGTTTGTTCTGGTTGGTTTGGTTGGGGCTGATATTGGGCTGCTTATCCAATATGGGCTTTGGAATGAGTTAGAATAGGATTGGGCTGCATGGGCCTTCTTTTGGGCTAAGGCTGATTGGAGCTTTTCTTTTTGGGAGGTTCTTATGAATGGAAAGGGAGTGGATGGTGACAAGTCACCCTCTACTCCAATTGTTGATTGATTGTTGTTCTAGGTCGCAAAAACCGGTTGTTGGTGACGAAAAATTCCTTAGAGGAGTTTGACTCACCAATGAATGCGGACTGGAGCGAGAGCTGATCGGGAAAGATCCCGAAGCTTCCTTTGAGCGTTGACTTGAAGTTTGACCGTCGGCTCGAGGAGGAGGTGGTACCTGCAGAAAACCCTCCGATGCCTAAGTCAATACGTTTCTTAGTAGTGGAGTAGAGAGAATTGGAATTCGATGGTTTACCTTGACGTCGAGCCACCTTTATATAGGCGATAATTTACTTGGGGGACAAGCCGTCATTATTCCCGCCTTTATGGTCACATTCATTTGCTCACTTATGATGATAATCATTGCTGTATTAACGACGGTTAATCATGACTCATTTACGACGGTCATTCATCGCCCATTTATAACCGTAATCATTGCGCGTAGTTATTATCGTAATAATTGATGCATTCATGACTGAAATTTAACGCCATACTAACTACGGAGTTAATGGTCTTAGTTGCGGGCCCAGTAGAATTTGACCACTCCCACACCGGTACTCGGTTGGTCCCTTTTATTTTATTGCTTCTAAGTATTTAAGTTTTTGTTAGAATAATAGTACATGGACTTCCTAAAAGGTGGGTATACTCTGTTCTATTTCTTTAAAATAGGATGATTGTATGTTCTAAAAAACGGCTCTTTCTGTCGACCCCATAAGAGTGTTTAGCAAGCAATACTAAATTATAAAGGTTGACCTTTTTTATTCAAGCTTTTCATTGCCTTTAGTCTTAGGGCAAGGAGTCTTGCCGGGATAAGTGAGACGTAATATAGCAAGCAGCTGCACCCGAACTAGGGCAATAAGGAGTCTTTTGCAGGACGACCCCGTTTCTTCGCTGGCGTCATCTGAACTACGCTGCCTTCAGCTGAGTCCGTAAAAAAGACCGGTCCGACCCGAGTTATCATCCAGATCATACTTGAGTCGAACCTTCTTTTCTTTTTTTTTGAAGGCACACGATTCGTACACGGTATCACCTGCTCCTGACCACGTGCCAGGCCAACACAATTGCCCATAAACTCTATCCTTCTCTCTTCGAGTCTTTTCCACCCGCCCCAAAAACAATGGCCCGATTCTTCTTCACTCAGAGTCTCCAACTCCGCCACTCCCTCCTCCGGTGCCGGCCCCGGCCAGCCCATGCCCACCGGGCCTACTCTACCCGATCCGGGCAGCTCTTCGAGATCGAGATAAACCCCTCCACCTCCAGCTCATCGGAAGGCGAATCGGAGGCCCTCATGCTCAAGAAGCTAGACGACATCGTTCAGAGGATCCTCGTCCAGAAGGCCACCCCCGATTGGCTCCCCTTCGTTCCCGGCTCCTCCTTCTGGGTCCCGCCCCGACGGTCCCCCCTCGGTGTCAACGACTTCGTCGGAACATTGGCTGACAAGCTCTCCGATGAGGAGTCCCTCTCCGTCGCCACCGACCGAGGCTGGCCCTGCTCTGGTTTTTTCATCAATGGTATGCTTAGTTATCCCTAAACCCTAGTTTCAATGGAACCCTCAACTTAGTATCGAAAGTTTGCATTCCCAAAATTTACAGACTTGTTCAGAAAGATTGGAAGAAACTTTGGTTGCATATTGCCATGTAGTCATGTTATCGAAAAACTCCGAAATTTTGGGCTGAGTTGTACTGTTAAAGAGTGTATAAGATAAGTCCTCTCATGTTAATCTCTCTTTCGTAACATCATTTCAGTATGTTGGGCGTGTACCCCTTTTGATCACATTTACAGCTCAGACCTCCTCTTAATCTTTGTCGTTATTTGTACGAAAGAAGGAAAATGAATTTGAATGTGATTTCTTGGCTGCAGGCAGTGAATCTGCGGAAACAAAGGAGGTTGGTGATGAGGCAGAAGGATCAGGAGAACTAGAGGTGGTGGAGGTGGATGTAAAGGTTTTGACAGCCAACTTGGAGGATGAGTAAAGATTGTTTGGGTGAGTTCCCTTACTTCTGTTTGACAAGCACCACCAATGTTCGTTGTCACGCTTCTTATGGCCAAAGTCAGTTTTTGGCTTTTAGGACATGGATTGAACTTATTTAGTTAGGTTTAAGGGGTTGAACTTGGTGGTGGTAAAAATCCAGGTTCTCTGCTTTGATGGATGTATTGTAATTATTAGATTCTACATTTATGTTATTGTGCTCTCTTGCTGTATAGTTGGAAATAGAAATACTCAACAACAAAAGGGAACAATATTTCAATGATAACTATGTTGTATGCATCCACAAAGTCATGCTTGATTCCTCTGAGAAAATTATCTTGTGTATAGAATTGAGTAAAGAGTGGATTTATTCTCATGTGTGTGATCTTGACCCTTATTTCTCTCTTTTATCTTTATTGCTACAATCTTCTAAGATCGAATGGTCAGCTTACACGAACAGGCTCTTTCCAACATTTTCAAGGTTGGGATTTGGAAGCGCCTTTGTCAAGTTATCTACAAAGGTTGAGAAATGGGAAGTTTGAGCTGTAAACAGCCAATATATGCACATTGACTGGACGTCATTCTTCTTTTTATTATTCTTGAGTTGATAGTCATGGGTATCCATTCTTTATTAGTTTCAGCACATGAATATTTGGTGTTCAAATTGGAATTGTGATTATCTGTGATTCCATAGAATGAAATTGGATTATCAGGTTAGGAAATAGTCCACAATCCACAATCTCGTGGTTCTTACCGTTTCTATCAACATTTTATTTTGAATTTTCTCAACTCTGGAAAGAAGAATCAATAAATCATACCTGGGCAGGTACAGTTGTCTCATAATATGCGTTTTCGTATGGCGGCGTCCAATATTTTTTTTCCCTGTTTATCAAGTCTAATATTTTGGCTGAGACTTTACCGTATAAGTTCGGACTCTTTGAAGTTGTCATCATAGGTTCAAGAACAATGTTTTATACTATCGTATGGTTAATGATGAATTGCTCAAACATGAAGATTTAGTGATGTTTACCAGTGTTGTAGTCGTCTATGTATTGCGGTGATTGTAAATGGGTGGGCAAGTGACATCCAACCAGTTAACCTTCTATTACGCAAAACACAGTAAGTCCACAGTTTATAGTCTTGGTATCATCATAGATGAGACTTGACCCTAAGTTCTTAATTTGGGTTGACACAGTAAGTCCACAGTTTATAGTCTTAAATTGTATCATCATAGATGAGACTTACCCTAAGTTCTTAATTTGGGTTGACACAGTAAGTCCACAGTTTATAGTCTTAAATTGTATCATCATAGATGAGAGTCATGAGACTTGACCTCAGTTCTTAATTTGGGTTGACACAAAAGGTAAAGCGTCTTCAATGGTGAAGTGATACTAGTGTGTGTGTGTGTGAAAGAGAGAGACCCACCCCCCCCCCCCCCCTTCCCGGCAGCCAAATAACTCCACACGGCATTGTGGGTTCAAAATTACCATTGCAGCAAGGTGGTTTGAGGCCAAAACAATCGAGGTAAGGAGAAGAGGGCCAGAACCCACAAAGTCGCTGAGAGCTTGTGCGGGATATGATGATGAAGTCACTCCAATGTTGGGGTAGCTTTTGTTTTTTGTCATACCGGGCGGTGCTTGGCTTGGTTTCGCTTGATTGTCTGCATTGCTAGCTAGCATTTGTGCAAGCTAGGGGTGTGGTTTGTTTAGTGTTGCTGGGTTTTGCTAACGTAACGGTGTGCTCCACGTCGTGGCCTGGTTCCGTCCGGCAACAGAAACGCCGCCGTCGCTGCCCGATCGAGGTCGGAGGAGCAACGTCCGCACTTTTTCTGGGTTGCGGACGTCCGCTCTCGAACGGCTCCGTATATATATATATATATATTACGCTTGGAATCTTAATCAAGATTTTGCTCGAGAATATATATCCACAAAAGTAATTTATGATTGATTCCATCATTAAGAAGCCTATTTGAATATCAATTTTCAATATTCAAATTATTCTTCTTAATGTGAAGATGTTTCTTTATTTTCGAGATATTTTAGGATTAAACATAAAATAGAACCCAAAACTTTTTTCAATTGTTATTTAAAGTGAGAGTGAAAGCTATAACGGTGTATCTACCTCTCTATTAGAGGTAATGTGTATACCATGGTGAGGCTCATGCCCTCATCCACCTCATGACACCCCCCCCCCCCCCCAAGATGACCAACTCTACCAGAAACACTCACGACTCTAACTCTCTCTAATTGAGTTTGTGTGACCCTTGAAATGACACATTAATACCGTAATTAAGAATATATGGTCCTAGAGGGGGTTGGTTATAATAAACATGATGGGAGGGCATGTTAACATCAAATGTTTATGCATTTGGAATCACATCGCATCTACATAAAGGCCAAAATTACAATCCAAACCAAGTGCAAAAGCATAGAATACTTAAAAGGGTGCGGCTAATACCACCCTACTAACTACTTTCTTTATCCTATAAGTTTTTTATTTATTGAAAGACTAATATACCCTAATAATATCATATATAGTTGAGACTGATTTTTTTTATCTTTAATTCATCCCGGTTAATCAGATTTCGGAGTTGGGAGAGTAAGGCTCTCATACATTATCTATGTGGCATGATAGTTAGGCCATAATGGAATTTTGAAAATAAAAATAAATAAATAGCTGTTGAGAAATTTTATTCACACATTGCTAAATACTAGATACACATTCCCTATTTTTTATGCCGCTCCCAAAACCTAGCCGCCTGTGCTCGGTGATCCAAACATGGCGACCGTTGCCGGTCTCCATCCTAAGTGGAGAAACTCGCTCCACCTCCCACAATCCAATCTCAGCCCTCCAACGCTGGTTTTTCCTGGCGACCACCCAACAACACAAAGGTTCTGCAACTTTCAGGGTTTCTGCTCCTTGCCGGATTGAGTTTGGTCCAGACGACGGCGGATCTCCAGAGGCGAGCCCCGTGCGCTTTTCTCCAAGCGACAGTGGTGGCTTGCTCTTAGGAGCGAGTGGATCTCTTGATTCGGGTCTCCGATCTGTCAAACTTTGGGACCTGATGAAGGTGGTGAAATCGGTAATTCATCGCCGAAGCAAGCATATCGGGGATGATGAGTTTGTTGAGATTGGACGGACACGATCACGTCGGGGACGTCTCAAATTCAAAATTCTTGGTGATTCTCGGTGTTGGATACCTATGCTAATGGGGAGAGACTTGTCTCAAGATTCGGGGTGGAGGCGAGATCGTCTGTATCTTGCATGTGCGGCGGCAATGGTGGCCGTGACGGAGATGGTGGCCACAAGAGTGGGTGCGCCCAATCTGGGTTGGATGCCCCGAGCATTATTGAGGCCCAACTCGAATTGGGGGCCCAGATCTGTTGAATGGCGCAAGATTTGGGTGTCCAGACCTATTGAGGTGCCCAAATCACTTTGGAGGCCCAATTGTGGTAGGGAGTCCAAGTTCTTTTGGGTGCCCAAACAAAGTTGGGTGCAACAATTAAATCCTGATTTGAAGCTCATAGTTTTGGGTTCTGGTTCTATGGGGTTTCAAATTTGGGATCCAGGAGGCTGGACCCAGCCACACCTCCTAGGCCCAACTTGGATGGCAAGGTGAGATTTTAGTTTTTTGTTGAACTATGCCTATGTAATGGGTTCTAGTTGTTTCATAATTATAGGCTTGCTCTCATTCGTGAGCACTAATTGTCTAATGAGTGGTGTTAGCATGCCACGTCCTAGACTTGTCCATAGTTGGCAAGGGAAGGTATGTATCCGTGCTATTCTGGCTTGAGTTGAATGAAAATGGTCTTGCTTGATTCAAAAAAAAAAAGATACACATTCCCTACTTAATACACCATCTAATTACTTTTTTATTTTAACATTTTACTAAAAACACAACCCCAAACTTCCTAAACTATCCTCATTCACATACACCCACCAATTCACTAAATACACATCCCAATTTTTTTATACCATCTTGGAGCTTAATCCTACGGCTGAAACAAGATCAAAACATTCTAATTCCTATCTTTTTCTTCTGCGTCCTCTCTCTCTCTCTCTCTCTCTCTCTCTCTCTCTCAATCTGATTATTTTTCCGGATCTGGTTCTTTGGTTTTCACACCACCAAGACCATTATGTTCAGAAATAATTATCTTCTGCTTGTTAGCTTGAATGGATTCCCTAGTTTGAAAAACTCTGTTGGTTTCTATTAATGAATAAAGATTGAAACTTGTATTTGATTGCAATCTCAAATAACCCATTATTTATGATTGTCATCCTTTTATATTTTGTAAATTTGTTACCGCACAGAAGAATTTGTTACCGCATAGTAGTGTAATTCATCATCACTTTTCTTGTTGATCGGACCGATTCACACAGATCCTATAAGGTCCTCAAGCAGGAGTTGAATTTGCAGTTGAACGGACAAAAGACAAAGACAAAGACAGGTGAAATCTTAGACCGTTAGATGTGTTATTGGATATGTGGTGATTTATGATGATGAAAAGGTTAGGAAGCTCAGGTGAAAAATTAGGTCAAGAGAGGATCCTCTCTCATTTTTAATGTCTCATTTAGTAATTTGATGTACTCATAAAATCTGATGTTAGGTGTGTAAAAAAAGGGATGTGTATTTAGTATTTAGAAATGTGTGAATAAAATTTCTCATAGCTGTTATATGAAAAGATAATTATAGAAAAAAAAACTCAATAATCTCCATTAATCAAAAATTAAAAAATTAAATTCAAACAAAAATAAATGTTATCTGACACACTCGTAAGCGTGTATTAATAAGCTAGTGAAACAAAATGTTAACATTGATTACATCAAATCAATCTTGATATTGCTGCAGCCACAGACGAAACATCTTTTACGACATTGTTCAAGCTAATCAAAGGAGAGCCGCTCTTTTTACCCTTTTCGCATGAATCAGCCTTACACACAACGTCATTCATGAGTTGCTCCGCCTTGCCACTATCACTTTTATCAATTGCTTCAGTGGCTTGGGGTACATTATTTCGAACAACTGCAACGTAATATTCCTGACAATCGCTTAAGGGTTTGTTATTAGGGCTTTGGTTACGTAGCTGATTGATTTTGGCAATGGCATCAAACGCCTTAGGCTCAACCTCACCAACCATTATGGTGGCTAACTCATCCACATCTTAATCTTCAGTCCGGGGGTCTGCTCTGAGAATGGAGACACAGAGGTCGGGTTGTGGTGTCTGTTACTATTAGACATATTGATTTCTTAATTATTCTATTGATGCTAACGATGGGGATGATGTTATGGGGAAACTAGATACTATGGAGACTTATCAAGATGTGACTTTATATAGGGATTAGTGTGCAAGTAAACTTGGTAAGAAATCTCCTCGGATCTTTAATGATTTTTTTTTACCGATTTTCGTGTATCGGCCTACAGGATCTTGGTCTATAGTTATGGAGATATCGCACTAAATATCAGTAAATATACTTCAATAAATTTGATTTTTTTTTAAGAGATTGTGTAAGATAGCTAAGAAGAAATTAGTTATCCTTTTAGGAATGAACTGAAATTAATTATTGGTATTGGAAATATGCATCTCAAAATTACTTTTACCTTATTTTTCCTTTTCCATAATTTATTTAGAGAATTAGATTTTAAGGGAAATGATGGAAAATGTCACATTAGAGAGTGAAATGATAAAAATGTCACCTAGTTTCCCACTTGATAAAAAGGTTCAGAATGAATTGTTAATAGTATTAGTTTAGTCCTTATGAATAATGAGGTGATGTTAAAAAATGTCAGTTTTTAATTTTTTTTTATTCATATTCTGCCCTTAAAGATAATAAACGTTTATAACTATTCATTCAAAATCTTCGAGCTCAAATTTTCTCTCTCTTTTGATCAGAAAGCTTGATTCGATTTGATCGGAGGTTCTCTCTCCGATTTTCTCTCTCCACCGCCCACTCTGCCGCCAGCTTCCGATTTCACTTGGTCTCTCTACAACGATCTGAAATCTCATTTTTGAGTGGTTTTGGAGTTTCAATCCACAGCTCTCTTCTCTTTTTCTTGATCTATGGTTTCATCGTTCTTCGTCTTGATCACGTCACTTCTTCTTCTTCTTCGTCGATTCAGTCCTCAGTTACATTCTCTCTCTCGCTCGCTCGCTCTGGTTCACTCTAATTGATAGGTAAGCCTTCTCTCTCTATTTTTTTGTTCTCTGTATCGGTTTAGTTTTCCGGTCATAAATTATGTATCGATTACTCGTAGTGCTAGTAGATTTAGATTTATCAGTGTTTTAGTAGATTTTTACGTTTTGATTGAATAGTGACACCGCCAGTGACATCAATCTAATCTGAATCAATTTTCTGTGAATTTGTTCATTTTGGATTTTGCAGTATATTGTTGCTGTTTGTGTGAACTTCGATGTTGATGATGTTTGTGCTATTGCGGTATTATAGTACTCTATACTGTGATTCTTTTATCAGTGACATAGCTAGTTACATTTTTAATAGTCTTCTTTTGTTCAAGCATTATCAATGACTTGGCTAGTAACATGTTTAATATTGTTCTTGTGTTCAGGCATTAACATTGACTTTGGCAGTGACCTGTTTGTGTTCATTCTGTTGATTTCCTTAACAGTGACATGGCTAGTGACTTGTTTTATTTTTGTGCAGGTGTTATGGATAATAGCTATGTTGTCAAGTTTATTTATTCTGGTGAAGCAGCAACAGTTCCATTGTTGCAGAATTGGTCATTTCTCAACCTATGCAATTCCACGCGCTCTCGTTTTCCAAATTTGATTCAAGGCAAGTTCATGTTGAGGTACATTATCCCTCCGGATTCTATTTCATGCTTTCTAGAGAGTGAAGTTGATATGAGAATGATTTTTAGGAATTTGGCTCATTACAATTCTGATTTTGTTGAAGTGTTTGTGACTGATTTGCCTTCAAGTAGTGAAAGTGTTGTGAGCAACACAGTGTGTGAGGATTCTAATACCATGCTTGAGGAGAATGATTATTTAGGGTGTTATAGGGCAGAGGAACCAAAGACTTATTTGACGAAAGGTTGGGAGAGTTATATTCATTCCGAAGACCAAAAATTTAAGGGTGGGGTTGTTACAAAAGAAATGCAAAATCGTCATTTAAGTGCTGGCTCGGCACTGTTACTAAGCTGATGAACAATGAACTCAGAATTAGAAGATAGTAAATAATATTTCTCTTTCAAGTTGTGTTTCTTTCTACAAGCCATTGCATGGTATTTTTGCCAATGGATGCCAATCTCATTACCAAAACATGTAAGGAAACGCCAAGTTACGATCTTTGTGATTCTTCTCCTCAATTAGACCCTTGGAGCTTCGATGCAGATGTCAAAGGGTTAGCCCTATTAATGGTCGATGTTGTTAAGGCTAAGGCAACTAATACTGTAAACCATATCAATGATCTTCTTAAACAGACGTCGGGAGCTCAACCCTTAAGTTCTTGCCTCGATGTATATAATGTAGTTATACAGGCTAAAGTCCCAAAAGCCAGTGAAGCTCTGTCTAAAGGTGACCCTAAGTTTGCAGAGCAAGGCATGAATGATGTTGGCCTGGGGGCAGATTTATGTGAAAATAGTTTTTCGGGCAGCTCATCTCCTCTCACATATTTGAACAAAACTGTTAGGGATGTTGCGGATGTGGCTTCAGCAATTGTTCAGCATTTTGATATGCATATGTAGTTCCTCTTGTTTCTCTTTTCAACTATGTTAATTAACTTGATATAATAACCAAATAAAAAGAGGAACCTTTCTATTTTCAGTAGCTCCTTGAGATTTTCTATATATAGTTTTAGAAATTTGTTATGATTAAGTCTCTTCTCATCAGTTAGGTTGATAAGAAAGGAAACAAAAAACAAAACAAACAAAGATAAAAACACAATTACTTCCTTTCAAAAAAAAAAAAACACAATTACTTACCCACAATAAGCATACATAGTATCAACAAAAGTTAAACGAAACGCGTTCTCTCTCTAGAGGAAAACCCTAGAAGACGCCGTCATCTGCGCCAGTGCCTGTCCGGCTGAGCCTTGGCACTGGTGATGGCCTCTGGCCTCGTCGGCGCATGGGGGGTGAGGCCGGACGGGTGAGTTGTTTCAGGGTTGAGTCTCGAGCTCGAAGGTTTGGATCAGAGGGTGTTCTGTTTCACTCTGTGTCGAAAGGAATGGTTGAGTCGGGGAAGCGGGCTGGGATCGGAGATGGAATAGGCTTCTGCTGGGTCGGAGCAACGTTTGTTGGTGGTCCAAGGTCGGCTGGCCGAATTCGAGCAGATCGGAGTTTGGTTGGGATCGATGGCTTGTTGATACGATCGATCCGGTTCCAATTGCAGAAGTTCCAGGCATCGGCTGGTGTTGGGTGGTCTGCGATGCTTGCAGTCGTCCGCCTGTGGTTGGATGGCGACGGAGGTGTGAGGGCGGCCCAACGCCGGCGGTGGGATGGCGGTCTTGGTGGAGGGGCGACGCAGCTATTGTTTTGGGCTGAGGAGGCTGGGCACCCGGCTGGTGTGGCCTTTTGGGTTTGGATTCTGCTAGTGGGCCAGTTTTGGGCTAGAGATAGGGTTTGGGTTCCCCTTGTGGGCCCCGCCCAAGCTGTTAGTTACTTTACTGTTTTATTTTATTTAGTTGTTTTGCGAGCAATAAGTCCCTACGTTTATTGTGTAGGGCTAGTTGGGCTTTTTGCCTGTGGGTGCACTCAAAGTGCCTTGTCTGCTCTAGGTAGGAGCCGAGTTCCTTGCTTCGTCAAATGGTCGCTGCCTCCTAGTGGCAGGGTGAAACTTGATGTCACTGGATGTATTTTCCAGTGGCAACATGGTGGGAAAGCTGTGAGAATGGATATTATGCTATGTTGTCTTCGAGTTGTAGACCGAGTTATCTTTCCGTTGTGTCACCGCTGGGAAGCAAATAGAACCGTCTGGAGCGCGTTCTTTGCTAGTTGGTGCGTATTTGAATACAATTGTTTAGTAGAGACTCATGATTTTATTTCAGGATGTACTCTAGGTGCCTATTGTAATAAGGGGTTTAGGCTCAATGTCCCCCCCCTTGTATTCAACGGTTTCATTAATCAAGGCTTGAGGGCAGCCGCACCAGCCCTTTATTCAAAAAAAAAAAAAACATACATAGTATCAAAAGAAAACAAAATACAACTATATACAGTTAAACTTCTATAAATTAATAGCCTTTTTTTTTTTTTTTTGAGTAATGCCACGAGGGCTAAATAATGTATTCATCACAAGTCAGAATAGGCCGTTACATACCCTTCCACTGTCATTTATAGACAGACAAGAAGTTAGTGGTAGTACCCACAAATGGTACGTATATATAGTCCTACTCATTGTACATTTAAATATGTAGAGGTAGCGGATACCCTCTTTCAGTACTACTCCAGAGGCGCTAGAAGTACATAGAGTGTTCCTAATACAAGGAACTTTATTGTAATTAGACAAACTAAAAATAGGGATGGGCTGAGAGCAAAACCCTAGCCCATCAAATTTTTGTCACAAGGAGCTCCAAAAGCAGGCCCACCCAAAGCCCAACAGGCCGAGATTGGCCCAGACCAAATTTCCATCTCCAAACCCGTCCTCAGCCGCCACAGTGCCCACGCCCGCTCCGAAAGGATTCCCTCCGTCACAACGCAAACACCGCCAACGAACCCCACCACGACCCAATGCTCCATGGTCCAAACGCCGCCGCCGAAGTCGAAACCGCCACGCCCAGCGCCCTCAATATCTGCAACGCCGTCGATCTGCACCGAGACCCACCATAACTGCACCCATCCCAGAGATTTTTGTCGACCTGGAACCAAAAACCACCTGCAAAAAATTTCAAGCAACACCCACACCCAAGCCTCCGGAATGCTAGCATCAGGTCCCGTCCGGCAGCAGACCAAGCATCATTGGTGAGGCCAAAAGGCCCGCCCGAACACCATAGCTGCCGCCAGACGAGAGCAGGCTCTTGGTTGAAGCCGCCGCCTCCGACCCTTAGGGTTTCTTCGAGGAAAAATGCTTGAGATCCCAAATTTATTTACAAAATTTGGATCCCAAATGATGTGGCAGCTGCCATGTCAGCGTTTGGCCTTGAAAAGATATTAATGAAGTGGAATTTATCTATTTTTATTTTATAATTAAATTACATTAGTCTAAATTAAAGATTAAAATCTAATTCCTTCACCGTTTTCTGAGAATCTCCTCTCTCTCTCTCTCTCTCTCTCTCTCTCTCTCTCTCTCTCTCTCTCTCTCTCTCTCTCTCTCTCTCTCTCTCTCTCTCTCTCTCTCTCTCTCTCTCTCGCTCCCTCCCTCCCTCCCTCCCTCCCTCCCTCTTTCTCCCCACTCCCCATTTGAAATTTTCTGTTGCAAATCTAGGCCATTAAACGCAACATCTTTAACTTCTTCCTCTTTCTCTTTCGCAATCCCCTAATCATGAACTCATTTTTATGAATTTGGTTTTCAATGTCCTTGAACTCAATCCCCTCGATAGCAAGAACACCATGAAAGAACAAGACCCATATATACTTTCCTTGAGTTTCATTTACAAAGCAACTGACGTCAAGAACTAATGACTTTGATTCAGAATCCAAAACCCCCAAAAGAAGGGGGGAAAATATGTATAGTATAAAACTTCCTCAAGAAAAGAGTTAAGAGCTGAACCCATTTCCTGAGCAAAAACCAGAAACCAAAAATGTATTATAGAACTAAAGCAAGGATCTTGAGAGAGAGAGAGAGAGAGAGGAAATTGAGATTTCTCTCTCTGTAATTGGATCCTAATCTCTTTCATAAATCATTGTAATCATACAAGTAGATGAGCATGGTAACGCAATGCCTCATGATATAAGACCATGCTCTTCTTGATCATTTCGAAGCACGAGTCATGAGTTCGAGGCAATGGATTGTAATATGGGGAAGCAACATGAGATTTGCAGCATCGAAGCAGAGGATGTCAATGGAAAAAATCTAAAGAACATAATTAACAAAATATAAAAATCCACCTCACCAATTTTCAAAACAAATGTCGATGACATGGCATACGCCACCTCATTTGGTATTGAAATTTTGTAATATTTTTTGGGGTTTTTAGCACTACTCTTTGTTTGTTTAATTGTGATTTTATTTAATATAAGTTTTCTTAATTTTTAAAAAACATGAAATTTATTTTATATCCAACAAGGAAATCCATGTCAACAGAAATTCCAAAAAACTGATGATATGGCATGTGCCATGTCATTTGGTAAGTAATTTTGGTACAAAGTTTTGGGATCCCTAGCTAGCACTACTCTTCTTCGAGAGAGAGATGATAATTCTCTCAATCTTTTAAAGAAAACATAAATTAATAGCCATAGGACCAAGGAAATCCTATTAATTTAGTGAATATTAAATCATCGATTAATTAATAACTTATTAATTTATCAAAGTATTCTTTTTTTTTTATATATTGTTGTATTATGTTCAATGTATTATGTATACATGAAAATGAGACTTTGGCTCTCTCCAAAACCTAGCAGCTCAGTCTATGGTTCTCCATTCCGGCGACCGCCTCTGGTCCCCGCCCTAAGTGGCGACTGGTTCTCCACGCTCTGCGGTCTAGTAATCGCACTCCAGCGCCGCTTTTTTCCAGCGACCACTCAACCATGCCTAACTCCTCGACCATGGGAACTCGATGAGATTGAGGGTGATTGCCGGGCAGATTTGATCGAGATCGGGAATAGGTAGACTTGGGATCCTGGTGTGCGAATCAGACCAAGGAGAGGGTGACTCAAACCTCCGGTCAATCACAAAGGAGTTTTAAAGTCTCAGTGGTCCGAGCATGAAGATCTGGTTGGATTTGAATGGGCTGGGGTTGATGGCAGAGGCGGCGCGTCATCATGCGTCGACTGAGAGCAAGGCAGTGGGAAATGTCGTGTAGGGGAAGTGATGAAATTGATGACATTGGCAATGTAATAGCAGGCCGGTCTTGCTATAAATCTGCTGCTTGAGGTTGTGAGGCGGATCACGAGGTAGAGAGATGAGGCGGCCCACGAGTCTGACCATGCAACGATGGGGGCAACAACGGCGCGATGCGCAGGCGTGATAGGCACCGACAGTGATGCTGTAGATTGGGTGCCCCTCCGTGGTTGGGTGCCCAAATCAGTATTGGGGCCCAAGTCCATGTTCAAGCCCAAACCAATCTGGGTGCCCAAACATAACTCAGTTTTAGGGCTTAATTGGAGTAGGGCTTAGAAGTGAACTCAACTATGGGCTCTATGCTGGACTCGGGCTCTTTCATGGGCTAAATTGATGGGCTCTAACTCTCTAGGGTATCGTATTTGGGATCCTCGAGGTTTACTCAAACAGAATCCGAGTATGTTTGACATAAGTGATACTATTGAATCTCTGGAGTAGTATTGAAGGAGGGGTTCAAGCTATTCTATAATGGCGGATCATGAAATGTCAAATGAGTGGACCTATCTCTATGTACCACCGTGAGTACTACCACATCTTCTTATTCTGTTTGTAGATGGTAGCGAAAGGATATGTAATGGCCACTCTGGACTTAGGCTAATACAAATTTCTAATAATTTGATAACACTCCACTAATGCTATCTAGATGTGTTACAATATGATTGTAAACCAACTCTATTGAGTTTCTATCTATGAAGTTATTTCCTTAATTCAAAAAAATGTATTACGTATACATTATTCAATGTGTTATTTGTTCAATGTACTGCACTGTTCAAAGTAGTGATGACATTGAATAATTTTTTGTTGTAGCATGAGAAAACCACACCAGAACTTCTTACCATGTTAAGAAAAGTCAAAGATGAGATCCAAGGTGAATCAATTTTAAGAAGAAACAAACAACGATTGAGTCATTCTTTATGAAGGCCCTATAGTTGAATCATAAACACTATGTATCAAATAATTATTAATTTATATATTACATGGGGTCTATAAAAAATTTTTAATATATTATCTTATAAATTTAGTGAATATTAATTTAGCACGTTATCCCCAAGTCGGGACCATCCAAAAATATATTTAATCAACGTTATTAATTTATAGAGTATTAAATTATCAAGGCTCTGCTGTACAATATATGATTTCAAAGCTCAAAAACTAACAAAACCTAAAAAGATGAAGATGAATAATTACTATGAAAATAAATTAAGCAACAATTGATTTATACAATGTCAATAAAATATGGCAGCGTGCTACTGCACCACAAACGGAAACATATCGCTTCATTAAAACAGGGAAGATAAACCATCTTCATTCCTATATCACAATCCTTTGCAACTACAGGAAGAATCTAACCCTTGTAAATGCTCTTACCAAAAGTCTCATCAACAAATAGAACAGGAACACATGACTCTCTCTCTCTCTCTCTCTCTCTCTCAATTGAGTAGAATGGTAAAACGGTTATGAAAAAATTGAAACAAAATTGGGCCAAGAGTTTTATCTTTATAGGGAAACAATTAGGCTTACATCAGACTTATCAGCTACTACTGTACCAACAGTGAAAAACTTTATAGGAAAAATTAAGGGGAAATTTACACTTTTAGGGAATTTCCCTTACTACTAAGTATCAACAGTCTGGCACACAAACAGACTCAAATTGTAAAAATCAGTACTCTGAAAAGACAACTTATGTAATCTCATATTCATATGTCAATGAAATTGGAATCCATTGTATTAATTTTCATTTTATAAATGACTAACAAACGTAGGAGTGAGATTACAATATTACAATATCCAAACTAATGTGATTAGTCTACATCAAAAATATTTGCTTTTGATTGGTACATTTAATAAATTTTTTTGTTTTTTTGTCCCTGCATTAGACTCCGTTTTAATGCTCTAATTTTATTAGCATTGTCGACTCCAATAAAATGCTCTAATTTTATTAGCATTATTCTGCGATTATAGAATAATTAATTATAATTGGGAGTTCCTTCCCATCCTGACTTGGCGGTGGGCGATTGGTGGATTTAGAACCCTCCCACGTCATAAACTTGCTTAAATAAAAACAAAAAAATAGGATGAAACACGAAAGTAATGAACTGAAAAAACATAACCTCCTCCTCATCGAAATCTAGTTGTGTACTTGTCGACTCTCGAGAGGAGAGGCTGATCCGACTTTGAAAATGGCCGAAGAGCCCGTAGTAGTGTTGCCCTCCACCTCAAACCCTTCTTCATCCCCTAATTTGCCTTCAGAAACTCTCCCCAAATCACAGGTTTGCCATTCCCCAATTTTCAATTACAATTTCCAGTCCTAGGTTTTTTTTTTTTTTTTTTTTTTTGTTAATTGAAGAAAATATTGGGTTTTAATGCTTGATTCCAGAGAGGTATTTCATTGCGTATCATGTTCTTCAATTTACATTAGGGTTGTATGGGTTTTTGTATCTATAGGATTCAGAATTAAAGGAATGAGCTTTGGGATTTTTCCTCTACAAATCTATTGCATATGATTTTTTTTTTTTTTTTTTTTTTTTTTTTATCAAGAGGGGTTAAAAGAATTTAAGTAGTAATTGATTCTGTGAATAAGAACAGAACATTGTTCATGTGTTCTACAATTTACTGGTTATGCCTAGATTAAGTCACTGTTGTTTTATTAAGTTCTCTGGTATGTGAAAATTTCTCTTGCATATTTCATGGAAAAGAAAACCAATGCAGTCGTATTTGTTTTGGAATGCCGCTGGTTTGGTGGTTTCGATATTCCTTTTGGTTGCCTGAAAATCATTTTGTGACTGTTCTTTAGGTTCCCGCAGTCTCTGGGGGGCTTCCGTCTTTCCCAAATGGTGATCTTCAGATTTTACCAATCATGTATCCAATGCTTGTTCCTGGATTGCAGGATCAGGAACAGAGGAACCGTGGATCGGGCCTTTATGCTGTTCCCGTTCACCCATTTACGGGGCCAGTTACTGGATTTTCGTCTAATACTCTGATTCCTCTTACCTACAATGTACCCACGTAAGTTATCAATGTTGCGCAGAAGTTCGTTTCGTTCTGATATTATGTTCCTGTCTAAACTTTGTAGTGCTAAACATTAAACGCAAATATTAGAACCACAATTTCTTAATGTTATTGGTAAAAAAACTCTTCTACCGATTATACTTATTCTCTTACCATGACTGATTGACTGCATTAATGCTTTCAGAAGTAGAGCAAGCCCAGATGTCGGCACTGGCGGAGAGCAGCATGGCCAAGAAGGACAGCAACAACCACAACAACAGCGTCAACAGCAACACCCTGGACCTCAGAGACGAGTTGTTGTAAGGAGGTTTCAAATTCAGTTTCGGCTGGATCCGGTTCTTATTCTGAAGCTGATAGCTTTATTACTTTTGTTCAATCAAGATGGATCTAGACAAAAGATGGTCATCCTTGTGATTTGCGCTTCAATTGTCTATTTGTAAGTCACTAACTTATGACCATTAATAGGGAACCATTCTGTTATGTCATTTTTAATATAGTATATAGTTATGAATTCTAAATATGTTATTGAAAAAACTAAAATTTGATTATTCTGTTCCGACATTTACTTGACCAAGATGAACATGATAAGTTGTGTGGACGGAAGCTAAACTTTGGTGATGTTGGATGTTGCAGATATAAAACTGGCTCACTCACACCATTGATAGAATGGCTCTCTCGAGCCATGGATAGGGCAGCTGTGCCTCCCCAACCACCAAGACCTGCAGCCAGGGCTGAAAATGTTCCTCCTGCTGCAAGGCAAGGGAATGATAATGCTGCTTTGCCAGGTAATCTGTTGCTTGTATTTGCTAAATGTAACATAATTTTGGATTACATGCTTCACTATGAGCTACATAACATTGATGTTCAAAATCAAGGGATTGCTCCTTGGAAGTAGAAAATAAGATAATAATGATCTCTTTTCTTTTAATTGGGTGCTTCCAAGTTCCAACACATCTGATAATATTGGTTTTGATGTCTGCACTACTCAAATAGAGTCCTTTGGTGAGTCTTTCGTTGTGCCACACAAGTAAATTTGTGATTAGTTCATCCTCAACCCATTCCTGACTGCCTGATGAAATCAATATTGGGTTTGATATGTTTAGATCATATAAAGCTCATACAAATTATGTATTTATTTCACTGGCATCCACTTCCAATCATTGAGAATGCACTGGGTTTTATTACGTTCTAGGTGAGTTTGGTCATGTTAAGTAGGTTTTCCTTATCTTGAAGGCTTCTGCTTAAGAACCATCATAGTGGCTATGGGAAACACCTCATAGAATTTTACCATGGGCAATGGCTAGTTTATCTACTCGTACAACTGCATAGTTGTGGATTCATTCAAGCCATAACAGAAGATATCATACAGATGGTGTCATGTTTCTGTGTAATCCACAATATTTTTCTCCCTTCTTTTGAGCACTCAAATGTTGAATTTTGTATTAGTGGAGTGGATCTTTCTATTTCAATGCCATGGGTTGGGTATTTGTGGGGCTTAGGTCAAATGTACCAATATAAAAAATGATGATCTTTTGCTTGCAAGATAAACTGAACTTGGGATCTACCCTGCACCCCACTCAATACCACTTCATGCCTCTTGAACTAAGGCTGAGGGATCAAAAATGCAGTATATGGTTTAAACTTATGTTTTGCAATTTCAGTCTGCATTATCTCATACTGGAACAGCAATATTGGACACTGTAAGAATAAAAGGTGTGGGGGACATTGTCTATTCTTTTTCTTGAATACCAACAGACCAAGTCCCCATCCTTTTTCTTTTTCTCTTCTTCTCAGTAATAGATGTTCTTTATGGACAAACAAAACTACTCATTTTAAGTCCTGGTTCACTATTTATCTGTGACACATTATTCTGCTTTATGCTAACTGTAAATAAATAATGCAGATGGACAACCAGGAGTCGAGAATGAAAATCGACCTGCAGACGCGAATGAGAACGCACCGGAACCGGGAGCCAATGGTGGTAACCGCTGGTGGGGAATTGTCAAAGAGATTCAGATGATTGTTTTTGGCTTCATCACTTCTCTCCTCCCAGGTTTTCATGATATAGAATAGATCATACCCAGGGAAAGTAGCAGGGCTTTTTACCAAACAGACCGTAAAACCAAAGAGATGTAAGTTATAGCCCCAATTTAGCTTATCATTTACCTTTGGAGGAAGCAATGTATGTATGAGTACTGCAACGCCATTAACATAAAACATGTTATGTATGTTTTGAAATGATTGTGCAGAAGCTTTCTAGAGTTTTTACTGCTCTAGTTGTTTAATCTTTCATTAGACTTCTGATACTCTGTTATTATGTTGTACCTCCATTCATGCTTTGGATTTGGTGCTTAGTGAAGTAACTGAAAGGTTGGAAAAATATAAATCCCCACTGCATGCCAGAAAATAAGATCAGAGTTTAGTTGTAGCCATATTTTCCAAGGGAAACATAAACATGTCCTGTTTCTTTCAGTTTATAAACTTTAGATGGTTTTAATACAAATGTGATGTTCGGTCCCTTTAAGGAAGAACATTCGACAAGAGCGACTTCCACTGCTTATGATCTAGGAACACCTATGTAAACTCTTCTTGTTTGCTGTCTTCCATCTATCACTGTGCTAATACATTGTCTTTGTGCAAGCTGAGAAGCAAATTTATCTAGAGCTACTTGGAATTCTATTCCACTCGAACAAACTTTGGCGTTATCATACATTTACTTTCATAAGGTTATTACAAAAAACTCATATTTACACACCTGTCTGTCAATGCCAAAACTTGGATAGCAGAAGAGGAAAAAGGCGGATACAACTCAATTTATTTGGCACTAAAAAGAATTAATTACAAAATGTATATACAGTCGACTATGAATAACGGACCTCACATTTCTGACAAAAGATTGCTGATCTTCCGAAGCTCCTTGAGAGCTGCAATGGCCGTTACTTGTCCTTTGCCAACTAAAGTATTTTTTGAACAGTTCTCGACTGATCCCACTTGAACACCTCGATCTTGCTGGAAAGCAGACTCGATTACCTAAAAAGTACATGAGTAAGTGAATCAGAGCAATGCAGAATAAAATCTAATATGCTAATAAGTGTTGTTGGAAGCAATCTGTTTTTGCCCCAAACAGTGCAGTCAGAACTTTCTACTTTCTTTTTGCCAACTTGGACACTCAAGAGAAACTCTATCGTTACAGGGAATCTTGAAATGTTATCATTATCAGTAATAATCCCATTCTGATATCTAGTTATGCCCCAACTAATAAATGTTATTGCCATCTTTCGTTGGCATCCTTCCTCTTTAAAAATTATTTCCCATGTCATTGAGCGGATATAATGAACAGTTCCATAATTCCTAATGGAAGCTGAGATTTGATGACGAAGACTAGAAAGTTACCTGTATATGATCAAGCATAGAATGCCCAAGATTCCTCAAAGTACCCGTCCTATTCTGGTCCACAGTTTCCCCTTTGCAGCTAACTACAGAATTGAACCCTTCAGCCATAGAAGAGCTTGCTGCATTCTGACCAACATCACTCCTGATAGATTTTGTAGCGTCAAGGGCGTTGCCCCCTTTCTCGGACGTGCCTTCACCAGCTGCACTCCATCCCAACTTCCAAAACCTCTGGAATTTACCAGAAAGAAGCTTTCGTTCCTTTCCTGTCACTGAATTCCCCGTTGAATGATTGCTGCACTCGGATGCTTGAGAGACACCCTCAGCTGGATCAGAAACCGGACGAGGTGGGCCTTCTGATACACACTGTGGATTATCATCATTTGGATTATCATTATTTTCATCAATGGATAAGTTTGATCCAACACTACTTTTCTCTGATTCAGGTTCATCATTTGCCCCACTCAGAGGACTTGCTGGATATGAGCCAACAAATGAGTTCTCTTCACTAGCTGGACTTCCATTCAAACATCTGTCTTCATTTGCAGAAGTAAGATCCTTACTGACACCATCTTCTTTGTTAACCACAACTTCTGAAGAGCCTTTGTCTTTGTGAGTGCCTAATTTCTCAATATCTTCCTCTGAGCTGAGCACTCTCGAGAGGTCTTCCAGCAACTTTCGTCTAACAGCAAACCTAGGGGTCTTTTTGCCACTCTCACATTTTGCTGGAGATGGGGCAGATTCTGATCTAGATAGGCTCAATTTTACTTTTTCAGTCCATCGCTTCTTCTGGCTGGGAACCTGTTGTTTCAAAATATCTTGCCTAAGTTCTTCTTCCCTGTGCAGAACTCTCCACTTCTCTTCCCAGTAGCTTTCATTTACCAAACTTAATGGAGTTTTTGGAGAAACGGAGTCGATTGAAAGACTATGACTTCTCACAGCCTTTGATTTACTGTGCTCATATGGCCCCATATATGAAGGAAATGAGGATGAGCTATTGTTCTCCAAAGCAAGAGCCTGCAATGATGTTGCCTTCTGTATCAGTTTCTTTAAATCAATATTCTCAGGAAAGTTTAGTAACCGTTGAAGACATGCAGTTGCATTCTCTGTGGCAAGAAGGGAAGATCTCAAATGAAGTAACATGGAAACTGCCAGGGCTGAAATAAATGCTCCTCGAGGTGAACTAAGGATGCTAAAGCTGGATCCTGCATCATCTTCACCACCTTTGTCTAATTTACGATTATCAGACAGAAATATCTCATCCCAAATTATCAATAGATTTGCAAGTGAAAATTCACGTCCAAATAAAACCCTTAACCAGCGGAGTGCAAAATACTGGGGTTCAACACCAAGCTCAACAAGGTGGCTGTGTAGAGATGAATCAACAAGAGACAGCAAATGATACAATGCAGCAGATGCTTCAATGACAGGAGGTAAGCTAGTCTGAGAGCCAACAGCAGGGGAGGGAGAGAAGAATTCTGCCATAGAAACTGAACCGTTGACCCCACTCATTAACGCATCAAACATGCAGTATGCATCGTGTTCCATAAATTTCTCGGATAAGACAATACCCAATTCACCTTCAGCACCATAAGCATCACTGAGCATTACAATGGTCTGTATCTTGGGATCAAGCTCATCCAGACTCTTAACTTTTGATGCATCTCCCTGCAAGCTATCCTCATCTTCCATGGAATCAGGAAGGTTTTTTAAATCAAAATTGTAAGTCGAATCATTTTCATGATAAGATAGATCATCAAATTTATCAGTGAAGTGATCTTCATATAGCTTTCGCACTTGAGATAGACCCTCCACGTCAACATGAAGAACATATAGAAGAGGAGCCAAGAGTTCATGCATTCCTGTGATGGAAAAAAAAAAAAACTGTTTAATTCTATGAGGAGAAGAGAAGCTTCCATAGACTGAATGAAAATTTAGACTAAAATATAATGAGTCTAATGACTAAAACAAATTCCTCTTCGCCACCTCCATCTACTTTCATAGTCTTCATTGAAACAAAATAACAATATCAAAAGAAAATCATTATCAAACAGACCACAAGATAACAACTTGTTGATAACATTGGACAAGAAAGTTCAATATCCCAGCACATAAATGTTACAGCAATTTAAGAACAAAACCAATAAGCTCTACTTGTGCCACTGAAGACAAAACCCAGAAAAGTTAATTATCCACCAATCAAATATCCATTTCTCAGAAGAAAAAGAAAGTACTCCATCAGTATATCTGTATAAGCCATTTTGTGGAGACCAATTTGTTATTGATTTTCACAGCAGGACAAAAAAAAAAAAAAAAGGTTTACAGTGTATCATGGATTACGTTAGTATGCAATTGCAGGATCAGCGCGACCACCGCATGTTTGACCCTGTCCTAGGCCATGTACTGTGTCTGAGACACTTAGAAATTAAAATGGCATGCCGCAAGCCTGCAATAATGGTCAAGTATCCCCTCCCATTCCCAACACACACAAAAACAGAGAAAGAGTGGAGTATAATCTACATGCTAAGCTCATAACAAATTAGCCACTGTGACAAATTACAAACGAGAAAAAAGAAAAGAAAAACAATATCAATTATAATAATGTGAATAGTGTAATATACCTTGTCTGTAACCACACTCTGGATGTCTGAGACACCACAATAACAAGATTCTTCTCAGCATGCCTTGACATCCTGGTGTTTGGAAGTAGCTTCCATGTTCTGGGTACAAACGTGATAAATCCTGGTCAACCATTTTCTCCAGCTCAGCATTCCGAAAGAAGCGACCCCAGGTGCTTTCTGCATGTAAGATACACATATCAGTAAATTGTATCACACTGAGTAGCTAGCTCAATTAGGCACATATTGCGATAGAGAAACTCCTTCAATTATCCATTCTTATAGTGTTTTTTTTTTTTTACCTAACTCATTCTTATAGTTACAGGTCATCTTGCATTTATTACAAATGAGCTACCATGCCATCCACTGAATTGGTCAGTTGTTGTTTAACGATAGTCTGAGACTGCTAAACAAAGTTGCAATCTAATCTAAAACATCATCTGGCAGCATCCCAAAACAAAATCATCTTTTCCCAGGAAAATTTGTAAATGCATTGGTGCATTGCCAGGGGAAAGCTACTTCTCTTAGGAATGACAGTTCACATTCGTTGATAAACATGTTCAAATTGTGCAGGCTTTCAAATACAGTTACATTTAGAAAGCTAATATAAAACAGTAAAACAACTACAGATAAAATAAGTGAAACAAGCTAATGAGTTCACATGCATACTTTGAAGGAGCCATAGACTTTACCTGGGTTCTGGGACAGAGGATTGTCCATGGCAAGATCAGGAGAACTACTCCCATCCTTAGGTGGATCAACTAGAAGGCGTCTTCTCATTCTAGCATATCTAACACACAGACACAAGGTTTACTAAGCACAGGAATAAACAAGTATAAAAACTACCACGCAAAGGATCATAAATTCAGTCAAATGTTGAACATGGTCAAGATCTTAACTTTATAACTCATATCAATTCTTTGGATCAATGAACACAACTTATCAACCCCCCATGTACTCATTTAACACCTTTACAGAGATCTGAGTAACACAGTTTCCTGTTTCACAGATAGTTTACAGCTCATAAAACCACAAACTATAACAATCCGTTAACTCAAGTATGGAAACAGTATCTATGAAAAATATCCAGGAATTGGAATTAATATTAATATGCATTACAAAACTCATAAAGGATCAAAAAAAGAGATAAGCTCGAAATGGCAATCATCAAACAAATAGGATTATCTAGCAAAACCACGCCATAAAATCATTAACTCACATCAAAACTTCCACGCAAAAATGAGATGAATTACCTAATTGAGATTGTAGAAAAAAAAGAAAAAAATCTTAATGCTACCTTCTATGCATAGAGATTGTAGAAATGATAAAGGTGTTAAGAGGTACCTTCGTCGACAATCCGCTGTGACGCGGCGAAGATCATCAATGGAAGAAGAAAGAGGCAAAATCCCAAGATTTAAGCGCCATTGCACACCTCTCAGCTCCTTGAAACGAAGATCCTCAACCACAGATCTCTCAACAACAGAGTTAGCGCCGGAAGACGACGACGACGACGACGATGATTCCGGCAATGCCGACTCAATAGGACCTGGCGCCATAGCTATCACCCAATTCCCCGTAAACCCAATTCCAAATTACGCTGAAATTCAACAAAGCAACAAGCTTTATTGAACAAAGCAACAAGCTTTGTAGAGCAGATTGTTCAGAAATTCCGAGAGAACGAGAACAAGAACATATACAAAATTGGGTCTTTCTTTTACTGGGCTTTGAAATCAAGAAGAGAATGTGGTGGAAAAAAAAAAAAAAAAAACTGGACAAGTTTGTGGAGGAGAGACTTACGTCTGGGTTTAGGAGATGAAAAGATCAGACTCTTCTAAGAAGAAAGGAAAAAGAAACAATTTTTAAGCATTATTTTTCTTGCACCCAATATTCTCTTTATATCCACCAACCCGGTTTGGAGAGAGGGAGAGAGAATAGCAACTTTGTTTGTTCACAGAGAAAAAAGCAATACAGAATGTGAGAGAGAGAGAAGAGAGGCGTCTTTGACCTCCAACCTTTTTTTCTGAAATATGCTAGGAAGGTGCGGTGGGTTGTCGTCTACTTGGGTTCTCTATTATTGCTCTATGAAAATACAGATGATGCATTATCTTCTTCAAGGTTTTTACTCTCATTTTAACCCGACACCAACCATTCTAAATTTGGAAATCACAATTCACTATTTCTTCCTTCATTGGTCATGTGTATGATGACATTACCTTCCATCTTGAGCAGATGCCAGGTTCTTATTTCACTTGCTGATGCTATATAAGAGAAAGAAAATTTTTATTGAAAATTTGAGCAAGGAAAGATAATATATAAGATATTGGGCTTTTCCACTTGTTATCAATGGACTTTTAATGCAAACTTGACTATTGTTTACCCATCCAATCATGTACCACATGCCTTGTGTAATGTATGTCTAGCACCATTTTCACACCCGGGCGAGAGTGGAACTCGATATGTGACCTTACATGAACAGGCAGGACATGTTGGAGAAAAGAATCTCACATTGACATATGAGACTTGCAAATTAGTGGTGCTAAGTGCTAACATCTCTCCACCCATTGTCAACTAATTTTGGGTTGGATAATGAACTCTAGAATAGCACTGCTTATAACTAACCTCCAAATTGTGCATCTTGGTTTCAAAAATCGAAACCATATCTGACACAAACGGTTGATAAACTTACCCACTGCTAATTGGTGCTTGTTAGAATACATAGATTTTGTAGAGAGTCTTGGTATTATTTTATTAATCAAGGCTTGAGGGCAACCGCACCAGCCCCCTTTCAAAAAAAAAACTTACCCACTGCTCCATTTCTTTTCATCCACAATCTCATCCACATCACCAACTCATTAATCTGCATATTCGAGTCATGAGCAGATACTAATGAGAAGAAAAAAAAAATTAAGAAGAGAAGAAGAGAGAAAGATGTCTATGATTTTCTTTATCACTTATGGTGTTTTTAGAGGCCAAATCGACCATCAAACTGAAATGAATATTGACGGTATTAAGTGAGGCAATAGAGAGTTGATATGTAAACTTTACCCTTTTTTTTTCCTTGAAAGGCTTGGAATATATAAACTTTACCTAACACCCCAAAATTTTTCCTTGTAATCTTATGAATTTATAGTTATTATTGAAACATACAAAATTTTGTTGTCCAAAAGATGTAGTACAACTCAATTATCTATGATAGGGATCCAACAACAATACATGTTTTGCTCAATCTTCTTCGGCAGTATCATATAAATGCATGTGACTTTTCTGTCTTTACATATCATCATTTAAAAAAAAAAATAGTTTGATTTACATGAAACTGTAAAGAAAAAATAACACTCCCAAAAATACAAAACATGATGTTTGTGTCCTATTGCTTTAATAACTCATTTTGTTTTCGATTCTATCCCAACACTTTATCTATTGTTAGAAATTAAGTTCAAAATGTCATTTTTCTTGGTTAATCAAATCATTCTTGTCGATGGGGCATTCCACATTGAAAGTGGTAGTGGCGGGGTAGGGGTTGTTGCACGAGATGACAAGGGGTGCATTCAAAGGGGCTTGGTCCAAGTTCATACCACATATGTGCTCTGCGCTACATAGTGAGGCTGAAGCATGTAGAGCTGGGTTGCTCTTGGCCATTCATCAAGGTTGGAAGGAAATTGAGCTGGAGAATGACTCCTCTATCTTGGTAGCTGCATTGAATCAACCGAGTGAGAACAAGTTTGATGTTAGTCGGATTCTTGATGATTATAAGGAGTATTTGCAAACTTTTGACTTTGTTAGAATTTGATATATTTTTTGTGAAGCAAATAGTGTGGTTCATAGGTTAGCTAGCTCGCTTTGCTAGTTTAGATCATTGTATTGATCTGTCTTTAGATGAGACTCCTGGCTGCTTTATATAGGATGTCCTCCCCCCGGCCTCGCGCGCGATGCAACAAGAAATAATGAATAATAATATGGGCGTAAGGATAAGCTTCCCAACTTAATTGGATTTCAAATCTCATTATTTCAAAAAAAAAAAAAATCACTTTTGTAACTGCATAATAGAAAATTTTAAGATCGTCTAATTTCTTAGAATTTAATGTGGCGTTTTTAGCAATAACATAACATAAAAAAAATTAGTTTGATTTACATGAAACTATAAAGAAAAAATAACACTCCCAAAAATACAAAACATGATGTTTGTGTCCTGTTACTTTTAATAACTCATTTTGTTTTCGATTCTATCCCAACACTTTATCGATTGTTAGAAATTAAGTTCAAAATGTCATTTTTCTTGGTTAATCAAATCATTCTTGTCGATGGGGCATTCCACATTGAAAATGGTGTTGGAGTTTGAATAGAGATTTGTCTCAAAGGGATCCGTCTAAGATTTTCTTCCTCACTCGGATCCGTCTCAAGGGGAAGTACCTCTCCAAGATCTGTCTAGAAGAGATTTCTCCGTCTCAAAGGGATATTACCTCTCCAAGATCTGACTGGAGGAGATTTCACCTCACTTGAATCTTTCTCAAAGAGATTTCTTCTCACTCGGATTTAGCTCAAGGAGATTTCCAAACGCTGCTGGATATCTAAGTCAGTTATATTAGAGTTTGAATAGAATTCAGTTTTTGTAATTTGAAATCAAAAGGACAAGTCTGATCAACTTACCTTTTGAGTTTGAACTAAAGAGGTTATTGAAAGGATAAGTCTAAACAACTTACCTCTTCAATTTAAACTGAAGTGGTGTCTCAAACTTTATATAAACCCAACAGGCCTTCCTCTCCAAACAACACAACAACGTATTTCCTTCCTTTCCTTCAGAGAGAAAAAACACTGAGTACGTTTGCTAGAATCCAAGGTCTGGGCTCTTGGATTATCGATAGTTGTATCCTGGTGGACAGAAGCCTGACGAACTACAAGCACTGAGTAGGGGTGAAATTCTGTCTAAAGGACATTGCCAATCTGCAAGCCTCTATCGAATCACAAGTTAGTTCTCTTGCAATTACAATTCCTTTATCTCAAATACATGTTGTGTATTATCCATATACTATTGTATAAATTATTGATGTAATTATTTATATATTGTAGACGCATATTTTCAATTCATTGATACAAATCCAACAATTGGTAGTGGCGGGGTAGGGGTTGTTGCACGAGATGACAAGGGTGCATTCAAAGGGACTTGGACTGCTTGGTCCAAGTTCATACCACATATGTGCTTTGCGCTACATAGTGATCGAGGTTGAAGCATGTAGAGCTGGGTTGCTCTTGGCCATTCATCAAGGTTGGAAGGAGATTGAGCTGGAGAGTGACTCATCTATCTTGATAGCTGCGTTAAATCAACCGGGTGAGAACAACTTTGATGTTAATCGAATTCTTGATGATTATAAGGAATATTTGCAAACTTTTGACTTTGTTAGAATTTGATATATTTTTTGTGAAGTAAATAGTGTAGTCCATAGGTTAGCTAGCTCGCTTTGGTAGTTTAGATCATTGTATTGATATGTCTTTAGATGAGACTCCTGGCTACTTTATATAGGATGTCCTTGACTGGATTTCAAATCTCATTATTCCAAAAAAATATATATATCACTTTTGTAACTGCATAATAGAAAAGTTTAAGATTGTCTAATTTCTTAGAATTTAATGTGACGTTTTTAGCATTAACATAACAATTAAATCTTAAAATAGTTTAGGGATATTCATTGTCTTTTTTAATCCCGGAGGTGCAATGATTTTAGCTGCTTGAGCAACAAATAGGTGAGGTAGCACGCTAGGTTCAATGTAGGACAATCACATGCTTCCATGTCTACAATGGCGAATGATGATGGAGAGTAAGATCGTTGGTGTTTCTTTGCCATTGAGCTTGGTTATCCGATTGAAGTGTACACTTGTGTCGCCTTATGGATTTGTGCAGTTTCACCAACTTACAGTACTTACTTCTCAAATTAGGGTTTTCCTTCACATCTTGGGTTGGTTGGGCTTGGTACATCTTATTTTGGCTAGACCATTGAGTTTGAGGCCTAGGTCTCTTCCTCCAAAAATTGTCAAGATACGCCTATTACGTTATTTCCAATTAATTTTACTTTTTCATGATTCAAGTTTTTTATTTTTTTATTTTTTATTTGTAATGCATAGTGAGGTTACTTAAGTACTGACTCGATTCAATCACCCCATATCGTAAGTCATTATGTGTAATTTTATTTATATTGTTAATACAATTGAACGTCTTTTGATCAAACCGGAAAAATGAAAAAAATATATATAGACTACTATTTATCCTCATAAGTTGGTGTTTCATTTTCTTTGACTAATGTCATAGACTTATTCATGGGTATCGAGTATATCGTGCAAGATACTTTACATCTCGTGTAAAACTTCCACACATAAATCATTTGACAAATTGGCATCCGTACGATGAAAAAGATAAATCAAATGTAAATAATTGGATCAGATTAAACAAGTAGCTCGTAGGTCCTCATCACCTTTAACAAAATCATATAGAAGACATACAATAACTTGAGAGATTATTCTGCTACCCAATAAGTTCAGAACATTATTAAAGAAACAAAAGCATGCTGCCTATTAACTTGGAACGAGTGAGGGTTGCATTGATAAACAATTTAGGCGGTGTAAGATCTTATTGGACTGACAGAAAAAATCTGACTTTTTCCGCCGTCGGCTGTTTTATATTTCCCAAGTTTACATAACTAATCCAACATCTCCATCCAACATGCCAAGTTGTTTTTATTTTGCATCGATCCTGATCACCTGGTCAGCAACTGACCAGGGATCATTTGCTCACTTACCGTCCGATTTGACAGATCTCCTCCCCCAAAATCTAAATATCTGTCAACCGTCTGATTGAAATCGGACGATAAGTGTGCAAATGATCCCTGGTCAGTTGCTGACCAGGTGATCGGGACTGTATTTTGCATACCTGATGGGGTAGCAAATTGATCATTATTATAATCCAAAGTTCACAGAGTAATATGAAACTAATCAATAATCTAGACTGTTGGTCTATTAGGGCATTGAATTGAGTATACTCAAAAGAGAGACATGAAACATGAACAAATTTCTGTAAAACTTGATTATTGGACTTGGCTCAACTCGAGAATAAAAGTGTGAAAGTGAGTTAGAATTGACATAGATTTCGAGATTTGATGTCATTCAAATCCCTCAAACTCAACTTATGTAAATGCACACAGCAACCCCGTTCCCAAATACACAAGACTTTGAAAATATTTATACTACTGAATATCAAGTCATCATGGAATTCACCAAAAAAAAAAAAAAGTCATCATGGTACATATATGCCATGTTAATCATATATCTCAAACCCAACGTTTTTTTTTTGAGAATGCAAACCCAACGTTCAACTTGCAATTGCAAACTTGGATATTGTGTTCTGTTATAATTACTCACCCCTAATTAATCACAGTAAGACATCTCAAACCCAAATCCATGATCTTGTCTTTGTTTTTTCTTTTTTGTTTGTTTTGGTTTTTTTGATTTTTTTTTTTTTTTTTAACGAAATATCATTATGTTGATGATCAGACTCCATATAATCATCCCAAAACTCTTAACTAATCTAATCACAGTCACCCACCCTAAAATCGGATTCGATCCCAAACCCAAATGTTCCACTAAGGATCCCTAATTAATCATCCCCAATCCCTAAAACCTAATTAATCAGCCAAAACCCTAACTAATCACAATTAATTACCCACCCCCCCCCCCCCCCCCTTCTTAATCACAGTAGACATTTCCAAACCCAAACCCAATCCCTAATCCCCAAAACCCTCCACTCTTCCGTCGAGTCGATTAATAAGTAGATCAATAAACAGATCCCACAATTCATCATCACCATCGTCAGATCCAATGTCCATGTTCCAATCATCCTCGTTTTCAATCCAAACAAACTCAAATCGCTCATCAACATCATCGTCGTCCAAATGCCCATTCTGTAAAAGATCGACCACACTGAGTTGGATGTCCATCGGAGCAGCACCATCGTCGACAACCACATCGGTGTCCCCAACGGAGGGCGCCATGTCGGTCGGTTTGATTGACATAGCGATTGATTGAAAAGAAAAGGAGAGAAATCGATATCAACGGAAAATAGAAAGCTGGATCGGAGAATTGCAAACCCTAATTCCGGAATGATTCGATCGGTTTGTGTTGAGAATTGAGAGCACTGTGGTCGTGGTGGGTCTCTGCCAGCTCTATTTATAGACTTTCCGTTTTGTGAAAGGACTGACTTGTCCTTATAATATAATGTTAAGAATTAATATTTGCTGTGGAGCTTACTCCAGCTAATAATGTCTTATTGATATCAGCTGTCCAGTATTTATTTTTAGAATATTTTTTTTTTTTAAAGTTCAAAACTTAGTTCTTGAGAAAGTTTGCCACCGGTCAAATTAGCTAGCATATAGATATATTAGATTTGATCCAATAGAGGTTGACAAGGATTAATTATAATTAATTTCTAACAAATAGGCCTTTATGCCTAAAATAGTACTTGTATTATTACGAATAGGCCAAAACAATATTTTGCGATATTATTAAGCTTCAAAAGACTTATGCAGTATATTTACTATTCAGTTTAGATGTTATTCTACAATCTGTATCTTGTTTTAATTTTTCATTTATATTTTCTACGCATTTTGATATCTCCTTGTGTATTTCTCAAGGAGAAGTTTTATATACACATCCTCAATTACTTAATGCACACTCTCTATATTTTTTGTCATCAAATTTTCATTTATACCCCTCCTCATTAATAAATAAATAAAAACAAAAACAAAGAAGAGTCTACAAAAAATAAAATAAGAATTAAATGTTTTATATATTAAAATATTAATTAAATATTTTCTTATAGGCTAAATGTTCTCCTCGTCTTCATAATACAATCAACATCTCTTCATGATCATACGTGAACGTATTCACATATAAATCATATAATAATTGTAGTTAATTAACGTGATGAATTAACAAGTAACCAAATTGGTGAATGTATCAAACAAAAAAAAAAACCAAATTGATTGAAACATATTGAAAGAAGTTATAAAACCATCAAATACATCTTGGATACATGAGTACATCATCATCAATCACTTTGTTTGCAAAACAACCACCATGGCTCATTCTTTAGCAATTTTAATATTGACCATGACTATATCGATCACGAAGATATTGACATATATTGAATATTTTAAAATCTTAGAGGCATCAAGTTTTTCAACAAAGATAAGAATGTTAAGTTATTCAATATTCTAGCGATATATCAACCTCATTTATGTAAGAAAGAAGAAAAGTAATTAGTAATTACTATATTGATATGTACCAAAATTAATTAGCAATTAATTTCACAATAAAACAAAAAAGAATGTATTAAATAAAAATTTATGATACATAGCAAACCTTTTTTTTTTTTTTTTAAAGTTTTTTTCATCTATTTATTTAATAAGGAGGGGTATAGATGAAAGTTTGATGAAAAAATGAGAGAAAAAAAATATCAGGGATGTGCATTAAGTAATTGAGGGAGTGTATTTAAAATTTCTCTTTCTCAAGATTACTTAATATGGATAGTCGTCATTCCTTAAAAAAATTGAAAAAAAAAAGTCAGTTGTTAAGAGATTTTGCCATCGGTCAAAGTAGTTTCACTTGCAATTTAAAATTTCTCTTTCTCAAGATTACTTAATATGGATAGTCGTCATTCCTTAAAAAAATTGAAAAAAAAAGTCAGTTGTTAAGAGATTTTGCCATCGGTCAAAGTAGTTTCACTTGCAACCAAAAAGCCACCAACTATTATTTCTTTTAAAAAGAACGTGCAATGCATGCTCTCATACTTAGACCCCGATCCGGTGCGTATCCCCCTCTTCCGGTGGCGCCCGCATCGCTGGTGGTGGCCTTCGGTCATGCTGACGGTGTGCGGCTCTTGCTGCCGGACGGGTGATTGGTGACTAATGCAAGTTTGAGTTCTCTGGGATCGTCGGGCTTGGAGGTTCTGGTGGGAGGTCGGCGTTGGGTTCTAGATTGCCGCTCTGCGGCTATGGAGATCGTGGGCACAAGTTTGGGGTTTGGGAGGGATTCAGTTCTCTGCCGGATTTCTTCTAAATTTCATGGCGGCGGCGTGGAGGTTGGGGCGACGGCTTGGGGTGCTACAGATCTGCATCTGGTGGGATTTGGTTTCGTGTTTCGGTACGTCGGGTCTCGCTCGGACCTTTTGGATCGTCGTCAAGGTGGTGAAACGCTGGGGTGTGTTTGGATGGGTGGTGGAGGTCGCGTTTTACAGCTGTGCCCGGATCTGCCCTAGCAGAGGAGGTGGTGTCTGGGCCTGGCATGGGATTATCCTGTTTGGACCTTGGGCTGGCTCTTTCTTTTTGGGCTCCAAGTTTTTTGCTTTTATGATTATGTTTTTAGGGGAAGATAAGTCTGGCTAGTCTAAGCCCAAGTTAGGCTGGCTAGTTTAGACAGCGTAAGTCTGGACTGCTATGGTTTCTTTTTACACCAAGTTAATGAATCTCCTGGAGTACCACAATTGAGTGCATTGACGAATGGAGATTCAAGGTAGTTTTCTTAGTGTAAGCTGAGATTTATAGTTTTGTAGGCTCTTGAATGCTTGAGTGAGAATGTAATAGTGGATGGTACACTTTTTCCCTTACCTGCTTGACCACTGATGTAGGGTACAAGCATATGGGGATTATTTGTAAGTGTCGTTCTGGCTTTGGAATTGAATGAAATCTCTATAACTCTGTTAAAAAAAAAAATAGTTTCACTTGCAATTTAAAATTAATTCAAAAATTTTATGAGAATTTATTGTAATTAATTCTAGCAACAAAAGAACATCATAAACAAAAGAATTGATTTGGTCATTCATGGCTATTTGGTACCCACTTTTTGATTTGGTAAGGAAATTCACTACATCGATGGCTATTTGTACAAAATAATATAAAAAAAAATAATAAAATAATAAAAAACCGTTAGCAAAATAACAAGAGAGCAACAAAAAGGAAGCAGCATACGAATGATACTAGAATGCAAATTTGTAAAGTTTCAGGGGCAGAGTTGAAAATGGAGCTAATAATATTCTTGGCATATCCAGACGTGACGTGGCGTAGACGTGTCTCTCTCTTCCCAATCATATTTTTTACATCTCAAATTAACATGTCGTTTTCTTTGAATTAAAATAAAGCACGTTTTTTTTAATTATCCCACATGTGGCCCATATAATTAGATTTGGTTGTAATTTTTGTATGAGAGAGACATGGATCTATCCCAATAATCCGTAGCAGCGTCCCGTATCACCGACCAAGGAAAAAGAAATGCATTCATTGTGTCAATTATTACAATTATTTATGTCAATAATTCATCTAACCTCAAATTCATCGGAATGCCATTTAGAGCGATTTAAAATAAAATGGTGATACACAAACAGAATTACTAGCGTCTTTTGAAGTTGGTTAGTGAGATGAACTAGGATTCAAAAAAAAAGAAAAGAAAAAGTTGACTATAAAGTATGCGTGT
Organism: Rosa rugosa; assembly: GCF_958449725.1. Taxonomy (NCBI): domain Eukaryota; kingdom Viridiplantae; phylum Streptophyta; class Magnoliopsida; order Rosales; family Rosaceae; genus Rosa; species Rosa rugosa. The sequence goes on along the minus strand of NC_084824.1, from coordinate 42,659,464 downwards.
AACAAGCTGTGATCTCAGCTCCACTCATAGGGTGTGAAATTTCCAAAAGGAAAATCCTAGGAAAGCTTGCACTATGTAATGAACTGAATGCTTAAATCTACGACATGTTTTCTTGAGCTGAAGAAAGCTCAAAACTCATTGCTTTCCCTTAGGACGGATAATGGAAAGCAATGGCTGCTATCATGACCACCACCGCCGCCATGTCTCTCTGATACTTTCACGAAATTGAAGGAGCAAGGCAAGCTAGGTTGCATTTTTTTTTTTGGCTTAACAGATATAAGAGAGGCAATGAAGTGATGAACCATAACGCCTCAAAGTTTATTTAAAGAAAGTTAAAAGAGATACAAGGAGAAGGGGACTAAGCCAAAACCTCTCTAGTGAAAAATATCAAACAAACAAGAAACAAACTAGCGAATACGACTATGGAAGACCTAAACGGTCACTATTACATAATGATAGTATGAAGGGAGTCAAATCCCACCAAACCAAGGCTGTGGAAGTAGTATACCATAGTTTGCCAACAAGTCTGCAACTTTATTACATTACCGAAAAATGTGAGACGAGCGAAATTGCATTATCGAAATACGGTGCAAACGATTCTTCCACTCAATAACCCTTAATTGTCAAGGAACCAAATGAGGAGAGCGAAGAAAATCAAGAACAAGAAAGAAAGCTAGGTTGCATTTCAATCATATCAATCTTGAAGGAAGAGTTGTCTTCACATACTACAAACCCTAATTGAAGCGCAGTAATGGAGAGTTCATGTTCACCATTAGAGAAGTTGGAATATTGTGGTTCCAGATCTTCCATCGGAAGAGACAGACATCTTGAGAAAGGAAAAGTAATATTATTGAATTGGTATTATTAATTAGTAACTACACGTACCGACTACTACTCCAATTGATCGAATGAAGGCCATTGCAGAAGCTTCTGTGAGTGAATGAGTTCCTGCTCTTTCAAAGTTATTAAAGGTGTGTTTGGTGAAGCTGTTGAGTGAAGCCAAATCGAAAAAGGGTTAAAGGAATTAGAGGTTTTCACAAGTCTTTAAAATCTGCACTTTTTTCCTTTTTTGTAAGGGGGAAAAATCTGCACTCAAAGATAATGATTACATTCTAGAAGAATAGCAGATAATTAATAAAATGAAAATGACGTACTAAAACATAGGGTCTAAACTCTAAAGTGACATGCTTGATCTAATTCAAAGAAAACCTTAACTTACTTTTTATGTTTATTATACGTACGTGTAAGCAGAGATAATTCCATACACAAATCCTTTCACTTTGTGAATGCCATATAGAGCAATTTAAAATAAATGTGGATGATATTAGAGCTCACTAGCTGCCATTTGACATGAATATAAATTGGTGATACACAAACATGTACTTCGTTAATGTGAATTGCCAAAAATCGGTTTCCCATATTGTCCCTTCCCAACTCATCATCTGTGCAAGCTGTATTGGGGCCGAACCCTCTATGCTTGTGACTTATGTCCATAAAGATGTTATCTACATGTACAAAAAGTGTTTCTTCATCGACTTTTTGCCCCAATCTTTATGGGTTCCGGGCATGAACACTTAATTAGAGTAAACCTCCCTGTAACTAAGAATCCGAACTCTACCCGAATTCCATATGTTTACAACAACTCAACCCTAAAGTTGAGGACCGAGCACAACGTGCTTGAAGTACTGACTCTGATGATCCACTTTAAAGAAGACTTCTCATAGGTCTCATTGTCCCAAGGCGTTGCACGCATACAATACCCTAATGTTATAGTTCGCCGCCGTATTGCAAGCAAAACCCTAGAGTTATGGTTCTTTGAATTAAAATTACCCATGACCAATTTGGTTAGGTCAAAAGTCAAACCGCAAACGATTAAGTTTTAGGTGGGTCAACATATTCAGTTGGACTAAAATATCAGTTCGGCCTGGTTCGATTGTGAGCAATTTAATGGGCCTAACTATCATATTTTTTATCTCGCATTTTTTTCTCCTATGGTCCAAATCCAATAAAGTTCATAAATTTTAAAGCCCAATTTCATAAACAATTTATGAAATTTTTTTGCTTTTGGGGTTTCATAAGTTCATCTCTCGATTTCTAATTTCATCAAAATGCTCCATGCACTCTCAAGTCCAATCCATCAAGTCTCAGACTTACTATTCCGTTAACTCGTTGACGTGACAAATTCTTCCACGCCAACTCAGCTTGGTGCCATCTTAATGATAAATTTCCATTACAATTTCTCCCATCGACAGATTCTTGAGTAGAGCAGGCGTGCCACATGGCCGTACTCCCAGCGAATCATTGCCTATACATGGGGGTGTTTTGAGTATTTCATTATAATTAAACATGGGTAGTTTTGAAATTTAATTAAAAAATAGAGAGATACGATTGGTCGGGCGTGGTACTTTTGCCCTACCTAAGAATTTCTCCCATCGGAAATGGGTTTGTCATTGCTTTGGAAGATTTCTGGGCCAGATCGACGCGGTGCCCAGGCTAAACCACCTACGCTGGACTTGCTATTAGTTGGGCCGCAAACCCAATAACTTCCCTACATGAGGGAGTGAGTAAGTGACTTGTGACTTTAAACTCCATTTCCCATTCGCAATCGTGAGAGCTTCAAAATCAGGTGATTTCTTCCTCTCCTCATACGTTCTTTGCTTCGATTTCTGTGATTTTGGTTCTCATCAACTCTCTTTGATTCTTGTTCTACTCTTATTTCTTAATCGTTTTAACAAATTTTCCTTCTTCTCTTCCTTGTGATATATTGTTTATTCAGTTCTATTTGATTTAAATACCTGCACTTCAATTTTGATCATTCAAACTGCATCTGGGTTTGATTGTATTGGGTTTTGATTTTTCTATATCTGCTTGGAATCTGATACCCAAATAGGGATTAGGTTATGGGTTGGGCCATCTAGATTGATTGAGAAGCTTGTCCATGTCATTGAAAATGGTTGCTAGACTGAGCATTTCACCGGCTTCATATATGTTTTCGAAAAGGGGAATGGAATCGATACTTCTTGTTTCTTGTTTTAGTAGTTTAAATCTTTAGTGTCTTCGGCACAAAACAGGAAGAAACGAAGCGTAGACTGTAATATAGGGACTGGACTTCAATCCTTCTTTGACAATGTAAGCTTGATTGAGAAAAATCAATTCCTTTTTCTATTCAAAAAAAAAAAAAAAAAAGATATTAAATCCGATAGATGGATTGTGATGTTCCTAAACAAGTAATTTAGAAATGCTATGGTTGATACCATGATACTAGCTAAGTTGATATGAAATCCCTTACTACTTTCAACTTTCAAGTACCTCGTCCAAATTCCACTCTAAATGAATTTCTAGTTTGTATGTTGCTGAAGAGACCTACAGAGCGGGGATTGTTGGTTTTGGAAATGTTGTGTTTTTTCCTTTTGGTTTGCTTATGGTGGTTGTTGTTTTATAATTTTTTTTTGAAATGCTTACACTGGATGTTATGTGTGGTAGAAAGTGTTGCAGACTCGGAAAGCCAAGAAATGGGGATGTTCACAGGGATGTTGATGAGAGGACAGCCACTGACAACGAAGCTGGCAAAATGGGCTACATATGGTGTTTTCCCTGCAGCCATGGCCGCCGCCGTCATCTATTCCCCTCCCAGTTACACCTATTCCAAGGACAGTCCTAAGTCCACCAAATAAGGCATTGCTCGGTCAGTATCTTTTCCTCTGGAAGGAGTGCTTTTATTTTTCTTTTCTGATTTTAAGACTGGTTTCATTTCTGCTGTAAGTTGTATGAACTTTTATGTGTTTATGAATTGGCAATTAGTGCCTTTCAATATGTCAATTATTTTATTTTTGTGTATGTTGCGCTGAATTTCTATAGAGGCCCCATGATGTGCTAAAGATAGTTTAAGTATTTAATTGTGTTTTATGTGAAGGGGAGTTTTTTTTTTTTTTTTTGTATTTTATTTTTAAAACCCAATACTTTGGACCATATTATTAGTAACACTAAGTGAAAACCAATCTTTTCGTCTCATCTGGTAAGCCGCCCAACATCATTTACCCATCTCTCTCATAAACCTTAAATCCCCAAAAGAACCACATTCTACAAAGCTCCTTCAAGAAAATCTCGCACTTTTCAACCACTGAAATACAAATTTGTGTTTTCTTAGATCTACAGTCCACTTGTTGCTTGCAAAATGTACCGTGTGTTTATATTTTGATGGAAGTTGTAAGAAATCGAAGTGGAAAAATTGAATGGATTTGCCTGCCAACAAAGATGATAATGTAAACATGTTGAGTCATTCAAGTAGGATTTGAATCCAGATCATAGTGCTATAATAACGTCACAGTAGAGAACTCAAAGTACTGCTTTTATTATTGTGAGTACTACTCGAATCATGTTTAGTATTACTTGTACATGGCTCTGGTAGTATTTGCAATCTTATCTGGGCATTGTATAATACAATTTGGGTATTACTAATTGTACTCAGTCATGCTTGTGGACTTCTGGTAGGAGACATTGTATGAAGTACTTTAAATGTCCTGCACCAAGCAAACACTAAATATTATGGTACTTTTCCATTCACTATCAGCCATCAGGTCATAGTATTTAGTGTTTGCAAAACATCCCTAGCAGTTGAAAAAAAATAGTTGTATTTAGAAAGGAAGAGATTAATACGAGAAAGTACTTCAAATAATGTAGGGATTTGTTTCTACACAAGCAACATCATTATTAGAGTTCTGCTGATGCCACCAAATTTCTCCCTTTTAGCTATAAGTTGCTTCATTGACTCTTCAAGACTAACACTTATCAGCTCTGTCACCTTCTAATCCTTTATTCATCTGTTTAATGGAAATTGATTGTACTGAGAAACTCGAAGCGCTTTTCTGGGTTTTAAAGTGATTCAAAATGTTCCATTGATTTCTTCTCAACATTGAGAAATTTTGGAAAAAAAATGTTGGACTGTGACTGACTGTAACATTCTTTTTGTACAGGGGCATACGGCATGGAAGTGGAAGTTAGAAGCTTGGCTCTTTTTTTGGTTCAAATATGGTCTGAATAATCAACGTGACCTAATAATTGCTCAATTTAAGTGGTTTTCCCTGCTTCTTTGAAAAACTTTCACCAGAACATCTTTGAATGTATTTTATTCAAGATTTCCCCTGTTGGTCACTTTTTTCGAATGTACTATATGGAAAAACATTTGATTATTGTCAGATGATCTGCATTGCAAGAGTTGGTTAGGGTTGACTTGAGTGCATCAATCTTGTGAATGTTTTGGATGAAGTAGTGCCTCAACTGGATTTTTGTTGCAGACTATTCTTCTCAGATTGAACTGTGAAGCTATGCTTTTTAAAGTGCATGATTGAGTTGAAAACTAGAAACTTTAGTGTGGTGCACCTCATTTCATCATAAATTACGAAAACCTTCGTTTGTTTGCAAGGTTAATTCGTTAGGTTTATTGTCAATTGGTCATAATGAAGAGATCCTCCTTTTAATACAAAGAGGACGTGTTCTCTGAAAAGGACGGAACAGTAATCACAATACCAATAAATATATGACATTAGTTATAGTCGCAACTCTGTTTCCAATAATATGTTTAGAAATAATTTAGCTACTTTGCCTACCACTATTAATTAAAGCTCTAAATTCAGATTCATTAGTTTTTTTTTTAATGACAATTCAGATTCAATAGTTGAATATGTACACATGTTTTGTTTCATGGAAGCCAGACAAATTTGTACTCGGGCTATATATATTCATTATCGCTAACTGTTGTCATCTTCAATTAAGAAAAAGATACATTAATCTCTTGTTGACTACTTCTATACCTTCAGTGTATCATCCAAGATGTCAAAATGACACATGTACGGTGAGAATAGCTCGGCAACTTGCCTCGTATTTGTCCTTAAAAGATACCCAATTAGTATACCAGATTACCAGGTAATCACGGCTTCTCATGTCTAAAGATTAGTTTGGATTTGTGAGATGGATGAGCTTCATAGAGGATTCTTTTGTTATCGGGTCAGTTTAATGAACTTAGGGTGGAGTTTAATGAGGATCATTAAAATAAGAATTAATTAAAGACTTTCTAATCAACGGTTCTTTAAGCCTCTCCCTAAGATAAAATTGTCCGAATAATGTAGGTATGTATCTTTCCCATATTATACATGTCCCGTACTTTACTATGCTAAATTGCTAATATCTATGTCCCACATGGTTCAATATCAATGAAAGTAGAAAATTGTACACGGAGATCAAATGAATTTAGTAAAAAAAGTAGTAATTTATTTGTTTTTGGATTGAACATATTAGTAACATAGCTTCTTATAAAGATCATCTTGCTTTCATTCTCTTGATTTATATGGAATTCTAGGAAAAAGTTAGTATTTCATAATATAGTTACTACACCTCATAACACCTTATGTCAAGCTGTTTTGTTTGGTTCAAGTTACATTCAAGCTAATCTTAAGACTACTACTCCTAAAGTTTTAAAATATTTTCATATTAAATGGCAACCTTCTAACACTGACCAGATTAAATTGAATTTCGATGGATCTGTTAGAAATGGAAATGCTACTATTGGTTATGTTATTCGGAATTCAGACGACAATCCTTTATTCGGAGTTAGGCAATACTAATGCTCTTATTGCTGAAGCAACTGCTTTAAGAGATAGTTTACATATTGCTTTCCTTCATCATTATTCAAACATTTATGTCGATAGTGACTCCAAGTTGCTCATCGACTGCATTCATGGAAGATGTGAAGTGCCTTGGTGAATTAAACTTCTAGTCCAGGATATCAGGAGTCTAGCTCAACAATTCAACTCCATCATCTTCAAGCATGTCTTTTAGGAAGCGAATTTTGTAGCAGATCATCTGCTTTCATTAGCGCATAATTCTCTAAGTAACTATGTATGTTTTTCTGTTTACCCATTGCTATGTCCCCAGCGTTCCATTTGGAACAGTTGGGAGGGGGTGTTAGTAGAAGTTTTTGGTTTAGTCTTACTGTTATGGAAAAAAAATGAGATGAAACGAAATCAATTTATTAATATTTAGCAAAAACAAGAAATAGCAAAAACAAGAAACAAATACAGGAACGTGATCATGATCATGACCCAGTTTGATTGATCGAATCCAAAAAGGGACAAAAAGAGAAAAAAGTTGATCAAACACCAAAAAGTCTGTCACCTTTAGGTTTTGTCACTCTTTGTCATTGACAAGAACTTTTGTCTCCGTTTATGTAGCTGAAAATGAGGAGTCACTTTCACTGCTCTATCGCATTGTGCATTTTCCTTTGATGGTGAAGAAGAAGATAGAACAGTTTTCCAGAAACATGCATCCAATTCATTTAATAATTATAGTGCTTTGAATTCTAATATCCCATAATGCTAACTTTTATAACTTTATCAGACACATCCAGCATCAACTTGATCACCCTAATCTATCCAACGCGTTTTCTTCCTCCTTTTCCTATTTTTTAACCCTTCATTTTGTTTGTCTCTCCAATTTATGATTTTCATAAAGGCAAAGCATCATCATCACCAGTAAAAGTCCTTTTCCATAATGTTCTCGAACCCAGATTAATTACTGTGTCAGGGGGTATTACTTGATGCGGAATAACTTGTTCAGCCATGTTAGGCATCACAACTTTTATTTCTAGAACAAAAATTGCAAGCATGCCAAAACAGAAATATAGTTGATTTCAAAAAAAAAAAAAAAAAAAAAAAAAAAACAGAAATAGAGTTAATAAACAAGATAACGATCACAAATATTATATAATTTCAATCTCAATTTTTTTAAAATTTTTCTAAAACAATAAAAATCTCTAATCTAATAACGGCGTATCATGTTCCTTACTTTATTGGTGCACTCTATTGCATCACTCTCACCTTGGCCGCCGCTTCTACAATGCTTCACATTCCTCACTTCGCTTGTGATTATTCCCAATGTCGAGTTGTCTATTTCAGCTAATCGCGGACGTGAATCGTGTATGCATTCTCTCTCTCTCTCATCTTACTTCGGACGACGCTTCATGTTTTGGCAGTGATGCCTAGGGTTCAGTTGAGGTATTTGTTGGTTCCTTAGTAGGCTTTCGTGTTTCGTGGTTAGGTCAAGATTTACTGCTCTTCTGTAAGCTTTAAGAAAGACAAATAGTCAAAAAAACAAATCTCTTTAGATTTTCTGCTCCTGTGTAAGGCATGGATTGACTTCAAGAAATTCCAAGACACCTTTGATGTGATGCAAAATGCATGTGAAGCTGAAATTTTTCTAATTTATGTTCAATAGTGATTCTTAAAACCCTTCCGATGTGAAGCTGGTAACTTCTATTCGTTTCTAAATTTAATTTTTAAACTTCAAAAGATAATTGATGGTTTTGTAGTGATAGAAGCATTCGTTGGTTGGTGGTTGCAGCTGGAGGGAGGAGGATAGAGGTGTTGTGATTCTTCTTTGCACGGTGGGCTTAGCATGAGCCTTAACTCCACTTTTTGGACATGAAGCTGGTATCTGAGTCGGTTTTGTTGAGAATGTGTATAAATATAACTCCAACATTGAAAAAATATAACTTTACTTACGAGTTTATAAGGGTTTAAGCCACTTCATCGATTGTCAATTAGTGTTAGATGTGAACCTCATATTACTTTATCATGGTATCAGAGCGGGTTACCCAACGTGTTTGGTTTCAACGATAGCCACACGTGCTCACCGTCGTACCCAATATAACTTATCTAGGTGTATGGCTTGAGAAATCACAACACATGCGGGGGTGTGTATAAATATAACTCCCACATTAGAAAAATATAATTTTTCTTATGTGTTTATAAGGGTTTAAGCCACTCCATTAATTGCCAATTAGTTTTGGATGTGAACTCCAGATTACTTTATCAGGTTTTGAGAATCAGAATCTCGAATCCGAATTAATTTGTTGGTTTCAAAATCTCATACTGGGTGGTCTTGCGGGCCTTTATACATATGAAGAGGAATGCTAGCTACCTTCCCCTTCAACTTTTCCCTTTCAACCTTTCCCACTCAACAAATGACACGTGGATTCCACTACAATCTAAAACTCAATATTTATTACATTGAAAAACTTTTTCTATTTTTTCCATGTCTGCCCTTCTAATAAATGTACCACATTTTTTTTCCTTTCTTCTTTCTTTTACTTTTTTTTTTTTGTTCTGTAAGATGTTTGATAATTTTGCATTTTTAGTTGTTATTTTGGATGTGGTTTTTTTCTTCTTGAGTTCATCTATATCAAACTTCCCCACTACCTCCCTTCCCTTTCTCTCAAATTTTAATCTCTTGGTATTTCTCTAGCATCCATTCTGAAATCCGTTCTCTTGTTTTTTTTTTTTTTTAAATTTAAAGAAGAAGAGAGAATTGATGAATAATATTCCTGTTTCTACTGAAGAATACGGAACGGGAACTATGTGTGGATCATGATGGGGAGAGAGAGAGATAACACCGCATGTATAGTGGTTCACCTTGCTCTTGAGGCAAGGCTACGTCCACTTAGAGATTCTACTATGAGTGAGGTCAAGTGACCTTTGTAGTGATACAAGTATAGGGATCATGGATCCATCCTCTCTAAGAAGGGGAGGACTTCCCTTTATAGCTAAGGGAAGTCCCACTCTATTTACATATCCTCGATGTGGGACAATAATACATATATTGCTTCTCTTGAAGCCTCTTGGAGAGCATGGGAGGGTGGCCTCCCTACGAGGTACCGGCCGACCTCCACCATAGCGAGGTAGCTCGGGTGTCGGACTACCGGATGCATGTCGTAGGCGGGACTAGCCATGTCGCGGGGCCCACCTAAGAGGTCGTTGCTTATGCTTGGCGGTATGTGATATAGGTGGTATGTACAAGTCCCCCAAGTCCCCGAGTAAGAGGCGCTTCTTGGTTGGGGAGCTGTCGGGATGTGTAGTGGATACCGGGCGGTATGTTGACCAAGATGAGGTCACTCAAGTACCGGATAGCTCATAGTACCGGGTGGCTAGAGTACCGGATGGCTCGTTGGAGGCTTGGGGAGGGAGGTGGGGTGTCTTGCATGTACCCATGTACCTGATGACTTGTGGTACCCGTACATGACTCTTTGCTCAAGGTCGGAGGCTCGTACCCTAACTCCTAGGGACCCTCCTTCTAGCGCCAATGTTTCTACTGAAGAATACGGAACGGGAACTATGTGTGGATCATGATGGGGAGAGAGAGAGATAACACCGCATGTATAGTGGTTCACCTTGCTCTTGAGGCAAGGCTACGTCCACTTAGAGATTCTACTATGAGTGAGGTCAAGTGACCTTTGTAGTGATACAAGTATAGGGATCATGGATCCATCCTCTCTAAGAAGGGGAGGACTTCCCTTTATAGCTAAGGGAAGTCCCACTCTATTTACATATCCTCGATGTGGGACAATAATACATATATTGCTTCTCTTGAAGCCTCTTGGAGAGCATGGGAGGGTGGCCTCCTGACTAGATACCGGCCGACCTCCACCATGGCAACGTAGCTCGGGTGTCGGTCTACCGGATGCATGCCATAGGCGGGGCTAGCCATGCCGCGGGGCCCACCTAAGAGGTCGTTGATTATGCTTGGCGGTATGTAATATAGGTGGTATGTACAATTCCAAAATCTGATTAGTGATTACTATCTATGTTGATAAAAACCCAGAATCATCTCTCTCTCTCTCTCTCTGATTTGGTTTCTGGGTTTTGGAATCTATCAAGACATACTAACAATCACTTCAATTGAGATTCATAAGATGATAGGAATTGGGTTTGACTAATAATTCTAATTTTGATTTAGCAATGATTTGATCTCTAAGATTTCTAAAAAATTGAGTTTTGAAAAACAAATGCAGAGTCACTAGAATAGGAACGTAGTTGATTTTTTCTATTTCAAAACAACAATGTCAAGAGTTAAGCTCAAATTTTGGGAGAGATTATAATTATGCTTCATTATTTAAAGGTTGAAATAAAAAAAATGATAAGAGGGAAAGATTTTGAGAAGAAGAGAAAATGAATGAAAAGAAGAGTGTAAAAGTTAAGATATTTTCATTAATTGTAAAAGATAAATTGCATTAATTATGGGCAAATGTGGAAGAAAACAAAATTGGTTTTCACAACATTGAATTTATAGTTTTGAGTGAAGTCAAAATACACTTGGCAGACAATTAATGGGGAAGATTGCTAGCATTCCTCTACATATGAATGTACGTGGGTGAAGGCTGATTCCCAAAGCCGATTTGCCCAAGGAATCTTTTCTGTTCTTCAAACTTTATACTCGCTTGTTGATAGTGAATGTACTTAGATTGCAACTCCTATACAACTTTTTACAATTCGAGGTATCAAATTGGTGAGAGAATAAACTATTTCCACTCGAGATAGAAACAAGAACAAAAAGATTGAAAAGGATAAAGGCGAGCAGAGTTCAATGGTCCCACAAGAACATGCAAGGAATTCATGTAAATATGTACTATTAGGGATGGCTGAACATTTCCAACAAAAAAAAAAGGGATGGCTGATCGTAAATAATAACATTCTAAGCAAGTGAATAATTGGTTCATATTTTGGATCATATTTGGGCCACACCGATTATATGCAATGAAAATGGTCACATGTGATGTAGATGCCCAACGACAATTCGGGTGGTGCCCAACTTTCACATGCGCTCTGATACCAGTAACCGTCGTCAAAACTCAAAACCACCCTTTTGTCCAATCCTCGACTAGAATACCAGAAAAAACTAGTCATTTTTTTATGCCTTAATGAGTTTTCTATTTCTAAACCTAGAAGTCTAGAACTATAGATTGGATTTGAGAGCACGTTAGGAAATGGGTCCTTAATAGGTTAAATATTAGCTGATGTCGATTTGGTTGAAAATGACTGTGGAAGAGACGCGTCGTTGTCCAGATTTTGGAATGGTAATATAATTTGGTGACTATTCTTGTGGGTGTCGTTCATCATCACATGGAGTAAAGACTAAAGAAGAAGCATTATGATATGGGGGGGTCATGCTACCAACAAAAGATATTGGTGGTAGAAGGTGAATTTTAGATCCTTTTTTTTTTATCAAAGAGAGGGAAACTATACAAAGTAATTTTGCCCTTAGCTCATCACATGTTACTTGGAACCAAAGCTATTTTTTTTTTCAATTTATTATCGTAAATCATAATATGGGTTTTTTTTTTCTTTAAAAAATATTTTTTCTTTTTGGGATAAATGTCACATTTGACCTCTTGATAGAATGTATTGAAGCAACGACACCCGATCTAAAATCAACTCTAGTAATGGCAGCCGCTGATAGGGATCGTTGAATTATAAAACTTTAGAGGTAGCAGCGCGGTTTTTGTCTCCTCCAACCACTCTCTTCTAGTTTGTCAAAAACCACTGTGCTTGTATAGGGATGTTCCACTCTATGTGGCATCTCAATGATCAAGCTAGTACATATTTACGTGGAATGCAACGATCGATTGCTTTCAATATCCAAAATGTTGATGATATTGAACAACTGAAACCACTCAAGCTCTTAGATATTTGATCACCCCGCGCTATTTTGAATGGCTACGATAGGCGTCTTTCATTGTGGCTTTCGAGTTTTTTTTCTTTCCTTTTTCTCTTTGGCTACGGGAGTTCTTTATCGGCTTAGAGCAAGTTCACCCGTAGTCAAGAAATGTCCAGGTCGAAAAGTCAAGAATTCGACCAGTTAAGTTACTGTTCACTGCCACTGGACATGGGTTTCCACCCGTTTTTTTTCTTGACCAGTCAAGACTGTTCATTTTCCACTGTTTATTGAGTGTTTTCACTGTTCATTTTTTTTTTGGGACTTTTAAATGGTAGGCATTTATATAGAAATTTTAAGAATTTTTTATAATTTATTTTTGTTACCGTTTATTAACGCTATGTATATATATAGTACAAATGTAATTGTTTGCCGTTGGATCCGGAAATTAATTGAAACCAAGGGCTCGGATTTCATGACCGTTGGGATCAGAATTCAAAGCCCTCCAATGGCTCTCTTCCACATGCTCCTACTCCGGCCCATTCCATGTCGCTACGCGACAAGCGACGAAGCAACGCGTCTGGGAGTTGCGGCGCCACGTGTCAAGCAACTGTCCTTCACTTCCATTGCTGGCGCGTGTCCTTCTCCCCTCATTTGCTGACGTCGCCCACGTTTCCTGGCTGGGCCTTGCTGGCTGATTTCTTGCCTGGGTCATGGATTTAGTCATGGCCATGACTAAATTCTTGGCTTCGGTCAAGAAAGCCAAGTTCTTGGCTGGTCACAAACAAACCGCTGGAAACCAAATTTGCAGGTTCAAGGTCACCACCTAAGCAAGATCTAGCTCCTGACCGGTCAAAAACAAACCGGTGGACTTGCTTATGAGTGCTATATGCTTGGGGTTTCATCCAAACGCGGTTTTAGGCATATCACTTAATTTGAAAGAGGAATAGGCCTTGGTGTATATTATATTAACTCTATAATATGGATAATTGTTGAAAGATATTTCATTTTATTACCCAAAAAAACCAATAAAGAGGGCTGGGTTTATACTTCCCATTCTTACATTACCAAACAATGGAATTATAATAATTACCATACTCAAGCCTCTAATCTTGAAATGGAATGAAGCCTCAATGTGCCTTTGTCATGAAATTAGATCTCTTGGTTTTTTTTTTCTTTTTTTCTTGTTGAGAGAACTTATCACTTGGTTTAAATTTATAACCCATCTAAATTACACTTGAAAGAATTTAATGATCTCATCCACATATATTCGGTAGACTTGCCTAAAAGGACTTCTAAGAAAATCTACTCTTTTTTTTTTCTAGAAAAACAATGTATCTTTTGTTTCATCCATAAATGTCAAATTGGTCTTACAAGATTTCCACCAACTGTACAACTAACAATGCTAGTAGAAAGATATATCATAGAGGATATTCAGTTAATGTGGAAATGAACTAGAATGTATAGGCATATAGCAAAAATGAAAGTTGTTGATTAAGCACACGTTTCCAGGAAGAATGTTTCTCTATGGGTTTTTGGGGAAGAATGTTTGAGTCTGACTAAACTTTAGTTCCGAGATATAAATACACCTTTCTTGACCTTGAAAAAAGTCATGATTTTGACTTGTAGACCACAGAAGGCCGAAAGTTCCCCAAAAGAGAGATGAGTTATAAATTATTCTGATAAAAAATTTAGTTTATATATGTTATATCAAAAAAATTAGTTCATTTCTGTATCGAGCTAATCTACCGCTGTATCGAACTAATCTACTTGATATATCAGTACATTAATACACCGTAAACGAATATTCGAACATAGTGTGGATCAATAACGCAATTAAATCGACAATCTTAAGTGCTAAGTCAATTACAGTACACAAACTGGAATGATAGTCCATAAAACTGGTGACAATTTGCTCTACATACGCTGTAGTGCAACTTGCATTCCTATTCTTAGCTATCATTGTTGCAACGACATACTCTATAGTGCAACATACGTTGTAGTGTGACATATGTTGTACTATTTAGGCTTATTGAATAAGTGAGTTTCATTGTATTTAAGGGTTATATCGGTTCTTCCTTATTATATGTACCTTTGTAATCTTGGAATTAATGAAATCTCACAGTAAAAAGAAAAATAGAAAGTAACATAGAAAAATATAATTTAGTTTTATTCTTGATGAAAAAATAATAGTAAACTTACCAACGTGGCATGGGTTCGTTCAGTTGGTATTGGCGTGCTTGTGGTTGAGCCCTAATCCAAGTTTGATCCTCGCTGCCAACAGTCCTAGGTTGAGTTGCACGATTTGTGGATTTTATGCGGAAATCCATACTTAAGGGTTGTGGAGATAGGTACGTGTCTCACGTCAGTCCTTCAAGGTCGAGGATGTAAATCTATCCTAGCGCGGAGTTATATGATAGCATTCTATCTCCAAACTTTTCGTTAAAAAAAATAAAATAAAATAAATTGAACTTAAATAAAAAAAAAAACATAAGTACAAAAGGGAATCTCCCACCTGAAATACAACAAAAGCCTTTTATCTCCCGGTTTCACTTTCACCGTTCTTCACCAAAATCGCGAGGGCACTCTCGTCATTTCGACACGGGTCCCCGACACCTTGCGCGCGAATGTTCCTCTTACCACGCAAAACCGAAAACTTTTGCCTCTGTTTCTCTCTCTCTCTCTCTCTCTCTCTCTCTCTCACACCAGACACACCCTAATAATCGTACCATTAATTAACCAAACGTCCAAACCAAACAAAATCCACCGAATATCAATTCCATTAATCAATCACACCATTTTCCCCCTAAATCGGTCATAATTCACTTTTATTAACCTCATTTACCAAAAACCACTAAAATTTAATAATTTTTATAAATAAGTCCTTCTCTCTCTCTCTCTCCCATCATCTTCGGCTCCCTGTCTGTCACTCTCCTCCCTCCTCCTCTCCAATTGAAATCAATCACCTAATAAAAACCCTAACCATCTCACTCTCTCTCTCTCTCTCTCTCTCTCTCTCTCTCACACTTGACTCTATACACTCCAATGCCATCCACATTCTGATCCTCCTCCTCCCTTTCTCATTTCCGGCCTTCATGTAAATCTAGCCTCTCAGCCATTTCTGGATCTCTCTGCAAGTGAGCAACCCTTCAATTTCTTTTCATTATGAAATGCGATCTTCTTTATTCCGCCGATTTATTCTTTGCTTCGTTTGCTACCAAAAGCAGCAGTTGCTTTCATCTCTTTTTCGCTTCCAGGTTAACTAGATTCAGTTTTTTTTTTCTTTCTTTCTTGCTTTTAGTAATGGAAGAAGCTCCACTTTATTTTTTATTTATTTGAGGGAATCCTTTTTTCTGGTTCTTTGTGATCTTCAAGCTACTTAGAGCTATATCTCTTCCACTCACAGACTTGCTCGCTCACTCCACTAATCACTGTCTAGCTTTCTATTGGTTTAGCTACTTCTGGTATCTGATCTTGTTAGTTATTATTATTATTATTAATTTTTTGTTTTTTTTTGCGCAATCTGGATGTGTGGTGTTGGACTTTTGTTACTAGCTATCTGTATCCTATTTCCTTCTCCGTGTCAATTTTTCTCGTCTTTAGATTTTGGATTTCTATTGCTCTTCTCAACACGGAAACAATGGGCATTTTTTTTTTTTTACTCCTATCTCCGAGAATCCAATGGAAATTTTCCACTTTTTGAGCTGGAAATGGTGTAAAATGAGCATAGGTCATGATTAATTACCGTGGTGGTGGAGTTAATGATGATTGCTTTTTTATTAATCGAGTGTGGTTATTATAATTTTCAAACTATTGACTTTTGGCAATATGATGAATCAGATCTTGTGGAGTGCTGAAGTTGCATACTTCAATGGTAAAACTGAGGGCTATGGAGTTTTGGTATGCCGTTTTCGTATTGTTTTCCCTCTTCATTATTGGGAAAGCCGATGTTTATATTGTGACTGTCGAAGGAGAGCCTATTATAAGTTATAGAGGTGATGTTGATGGTTTTGAAGCCACTGCTGTGGAGTCTGATGAAAAGATCGACACCACTAGGTATCTGCACACATTTTTCTTGATATTTCTATTTATGGATATGCATAACTGTTTCTTTCTTGATTCGGCATACGTACGCAACATGTATTTATTTGTATGCATAGCCATATCATAAGTACAAAAAGTTTCATATCTTGGATAAGAATATTAGTTAACCAATGGTAGCTAGCCTGGGATGCTTTGACCGTTTAAAGAAGCATTGAAATTAGATTGTCACTAATTTTGCACATTGACCCAGTGCGGTGTTAGGTTTGTGAGGTATCTTTGTTAAATCATGGGGTGTTGCTGAATAAGTTGTATGTTGTTGGGAAATAAATTTTTTTTTGGTTGACCTGGTCATTTGCAAATGTCAAATAAACAAATTCATGGATATACCCCGGCGAAGCTGGATATTGATGATCCAAACAAGCTTGGGTTATATGGTTTTGCTTGCACTCAGGACTTGACGTTGGCTCTTTTTCTATTCACAAATTGTTGCTGTAGTTAATTTAAAAGTCAAAACCATTTTGCAAACAGAGTTGGGTTGTCTTTAGTTCATTCAAGGAAGCTATTGGGACAAAAAAGTCAAATGGTTTTGATTGCACTTAGGGGCTGACACTGTTCGGCTCATTGGTTTTGCCATAATTAATTTAAATCATGGCCACTCAGCATGAACAGAGTTTCTTTGTTCTTATTGATATCTTCGTTTGGAAGCAAAAACAGAGGTATCAGTGCATTTATGGATAATAACCTAGGACTTGATACCACCGAGAATCTGGCCAAATCCAGGATTTCAGTGTTTGAATATAATGACATGGT
This sequence comes from Rosa rugosa, assembly GCF_958449725.1. NCBI lineage: Eukaryota > Viridiplantae > Streptophyta > Magnoliopsida > Rosales > Rosaceae > Rosa > Rosa rugosa. The sequence continues at coordinate 42,642,130 of NC_084824.1, read as the reverse complement.
TGGAGAGGTACTAAAAGATTTTCTTATTTCTTATTTTTGGTGAGAAAAGCCGTGGGAAACAACAAGAAGCCCTTTCTAGAACTAATTTGGTTGTACCATGTCTGAAATCATGTGAAATTCTACAAATCCTCTCTATATTTATATAATGATAAAATCATAGGAAACATGTATAGACAAATTCATCCAAAAAATTAAAGAGAAAAATTTAATTTTATGAAACGACCAAAGAGGTCGGAATGCAGTTCTATTCCATGACCTGTCATTTCTCTGGTTTGTGTTTATTTTGGTGATCATTGTTTTTGTAGACCTACTAGATCCCTAAGAAAATATTGCAACATTATCCCATCCCATCCTACATGGTGGCATGTAGTACTTAGTTTCAGCTGTTTTATCCTAGCATATTGAGATATAAACATTTCATACGGTATCATATATATAAGCTTATGTGCAACTAGTTGCTTTGTTTGGGAAAGATTGCAATTCAATATCATCTCATGGTCTATGCAATGCACTTCATCTTTGATAGATTTTGTGAGATACTTCACTTTACCAGAGGATGTATCTCTTTGATTTTGAATGCAGAAATAGACTGATCAATAACATTTAATATCTCATTGTTGCCTGTTCATTTGGTCTTTGTTCAGTGAATCAGTCACGTCCTATGCTCGACACCTTGAGAATAAACATGATATGCTTCTTGGAATGCTGTTTGAGCAAGGGACCTACAAGAAACTCTACAGCTATCAGCATCTTATAAATGGCTTTGCAGTTCATATTTCTCCCGAGCAGGTGAAACCTTGGACACAACCTCTTTATATGTTTCTTTTTAATCGCACTATGTTGATGTGTTTTCTTGAATTTGGATTTTCTTACACTGATCCTTTTATTAGTAGGCAGAAAGACTAATGCGTGCTCCGGGTGTGAAATCCGTGGAGAGAGATTGGAAGGTCCGGAGGCTTACAACTCACACACCACAGTTTTTAGGGCTTCCAACTGGAGTATGGCCAACAGGAGGTGGCTTTGATAGGGCTGGAGAAAATATTGTGATAGGGTTTGTGGACTCGGGGATTTACCCTCATCATCCAAGCTTTGCAAGCCACAGTACTGATCCTTACGGGCCTGTTCCCAAGTACAGAGGTACATGTGAAGTTGACCCAGACACCAAGAAGAGCTTCTGTAACGGAAAGATTATTGGAGCCCACCATTTCGCCAAAGCTGCAATAGCAGCTGGGGTGTTTAATCCAGTTATTGATTTCGCCTCTCCTATGGATGGTGATGGACATGGAAGGTTAGGCCCCATACTTCTATTATATGTTCTTCACTAGGAACCTATACTACTGTGTGTTTGCTCATATCATTCTGACTGGATGTTTAGCTTATGTCATGTTTCTTAGATATACAAAAGAATTTACAAAAGAAATGAAATTAACTTTTACACGTAAATATGCTGAAACAAATCCCCCGAATGGAATTGATGTTGGGGAATCCAATTGCTAAGCTTAGAACAAGGACTTCTTTTATGATGCATACATATGTATTAAAATCAATGGATATGAGCATGTGGATAGTGTCACAAATCACTACACAATCTTGACAAAAATATAATTTGTTCTTAAATATCCTAAATGGAACTTTTGGGGTTCTCTGCTGCAGTGATTAAACCGCTATGACACCCACAAGAGTTTCTCATGTCCATTAGTTGCAATTGATAAACTTTAAATTGTTTTTTTTTTTTTTTTGTAACACAAATCTTCAAATCTTTTTTTCCTTTCCCCCTTTCTCCTAATGTCGATTCAGATTTATTCTGTCTGATGCTTTGTCTCCCTTTCTTTTATTTCTCTGTCTTATAGTCACACTGCAGCTATTGCAGCTGGAAACAATGGAATTCCTGTCAGAATGCATGGCCATGAATTTGGCAAAGCAAGTGGGATGGCTCCCCGTGCCAGGTGAGGGATAAATTAACTCTCTTGATGTTTTGATTTAGAGGAGTAAATATTATTGTTTCCCTTTAACCGAGACATATAAATTTCCTATGTTCAGAATTGCTGTATATAAAGCTCTTTACAGGCTCTTTGGAGGGTTTGTAGCAGATGTAGTAGCCGCAATTGATCAGGTATGCAAGGGTACCATGACAAAACCCAAAAAGAAATGAGAAGGGTGAATACTCGTAGTGTTGCTTCTTCTGTAGATAACTATAGGTGTGTGTGCATGAGCATTAGGATATACCCATTTATGTTCTGAAATTGCTTCTTCTGCAATTTCAGTGGTTCATCTATCCCTGATATTATGTTCCTGCTGACTTTGTAAAATTCTAGCAACCCATTTAATGTGTTATGTGATTTACTTATGCACAAATATATTCACATCTCTGTTTTTGTTTTGTATTTGACTCTTTTGAATTCAGATTAAAAAAGAAATAGAAAATTATTTTGGTATTTAGTTGATTGCATATTTTTTGATACGAAGTTAATTTTATGTGAACTACTGCATTATTTTATTCAAGATAAAATAATAAGATGTTTTTTGCCAACTAGTTTACATTCTTTTGGGATTATCACTTTTGGTTGCTTTGTCATAGAAGGGTGATTCTTGTTTGACAAAATTTTGTTAACAGGCTGTTTATGATGGAGTGGATATACTGAGCCTTTCTGTGGGGCCAAACAGTCCTCCAGCTACCACCAAGACCACTTATTTGAACCCGTTTGATGCCACACTTCTTTCAGCTGTGAAAGCGGGTGTATTTGTTGCACAGGCAGCTGGAAATGGAGGACCTTTTCCAAAAACTTTGGTTTCTTATAGCCCTTGGATAGCTTCTGTTGCTGCTGCCATAGATGACCGGAGATACAAAAACCATTTCACGCTTGGGAATGGAAAAATATTACCTGGACTTGGGTTGTCACGTAAGTATTTGTTTGGGTGAGCGTGTGTATGTGGTAAAGTTTTTTCAGTAGCAATTCTTTTATTAGCAATTTAGCATATGTGATTTTTTCATTAGCACTTACGCAAATACTTGGAAGCACTTCCTGGAAAAGTACATATGTTCTTCAGAAAGCACTCCAATGCTTTTGTCATTGCCAATAACAATACTTCAGCCAACTGTTATACAATTGGCCAAAATATAACACTAAGCTCCCTTAGAATTAGGATATGCTTTTGGCGTTGCCAATAACATGTGAAACACACCCTCAGTTTTATCTTGTCCTGTATTGTTAATTTTCAGCCATTAAGATGAAGTAGCATAGCAAAACATGATTACTTAACAAGGTAATTTGGTTGACCTAGAAACCATAAGCGGGCATAACATCATGTCTACTCACTGGTTTTATAACTTTTGAAAGAAGAAATTCTGGAAAGGGAGAAGAAGATAATTGTATTCATATTCAATTCTAAGGAGTTCTCCTATTCATGTGAGATACCAATTCAGAAATTGATTTTGAAGTAGTCAGCTCTCTAAATTAACCATAATTGAAGCTACCATAATAATCAATTTGTATCACCAGCACTCCGTCAAGCTAGAGAATAGTTAACTCTTAGCTTCCTGAAATAGAATCTCAAGTCTATTTGATAGCTTTCAGAAAAACTTGGATATCTCAGTCCACTGAACACAATTATGGACGAATTTGTACTAGTCATAGAGTATAATATGGAGTTCTTGTTTTCCATTGATATCTCAAGCTGAGGCTTGAGACCCTCAGCTTGAGACCGTGACATGATCTTGATTAGGTCTCAGAAGCATATTTTGCTTGGATATCATGTTGGAAAAGAAACTTTAGAGAGGGACAAGAGGAGTTGTGTAATGGCACCACATAGATTCAATGGTTTTACTCTCTTGAGACCACTTCAACTTGCAGCAGTTCTCATGTATTTTTTCCTATACATTAAATAATATTTAAATTGTCAATAGTTATGTTCTTTTTCTACTTTTCTGCCTTTAAAAGCTGAACTACTCCCCTTGCCTTGCAGCATCTACACATCCAAATCGAACGTACACACTGATTGCTGCAAATGATGTGCTTTTGGATTCTTCAGTAGTGAAGTATAGCCCCTCAGACTGCCAGAGACCAGAAGTTTTAAACAAGAACTTGGTTGCGGGGAATATTCTTCTTTGTGGCTATTCGTTCAATTTTGTTGCTGGCTCTGCATCAATCAAGAAAGTCTCGGAAACAGCTAAAAGTCTTGGTGCAATTGGCTTTGTTCTTGCTGTGGAAAATGTTTCCCCAGGAACCAAATTTGATCCTGTTCCTTCTGGAATTCCTGGGATTGTAATCACTGATGTTAAGAAGTCAATGGTAATCCATTCAAAGTTTTCTAAAATTTGATATGTTAATATTCTCCACAGTAAATGTGATTAGATTATGGCAATTGCTATAGCCAAATCATATCATAACCTCATAATGTGTCAAAAGAAGTTGACAGCACCAACAGCAAAATAGGGAAATGTGAGAGATAGTCATGCAAATTTACTTGATCTCTTTTCTTAGTTGCATATGAGCTTGGTCTTGTCATGTCATAGTTGATTATGAGCTCAGTCCTGTCTGATAACTGCTATGGTGCTAATGTTTTGATTTATTTGAACTACCTTTAAATCTTATCTCTTTTTCCTGTCTTCTTTTCTTTATGTATATTCTCACATGCCCTTTTGTTTTTCAGGATCTTATAGATTACTACAACATCTCCACATCAAGAGATTGGACTGGTCGAGTTAAGAGTTTCAAAGCTATAGGTAGCATTGGGGATGGTTTGATGCCTATACTCCACAAATCAGCACCCCAGGTGGCAATATTCTCTGCTCGAGGACCCAATATTAAAGATTTCAGCTTCCAAGATGCGGATCTTCTCAAACCAGATATTCTAGCTCCTGGTTCTCTGATTTGGGCTGCCTGGTCCCCTAATGGAACTGATGAGCCTGATTATGTTGGTAAGGATCGAATCAAAGCACTTTGCATGTTCTTTCCCCTGATATTTACTGCCAATAATTGTTTATCAAACTTTAGTCCCAAACTGCAGTTATTCTGTAGAATCTATACCATTCAAAACGAACCTATTATATATAAGTTTTTGGGGTTTCGAGATGTAGTAGGATTATCCTTAGAAATTAAGGGAAAATATCAGTAATTGCCTATTCTCTTCCTTCTCAGATAAATAAAATCTTAAGGCAATTATAGTTCTGCTTCTACAAATGCAATTTCTGACATATAAAGAGGTTATTTTCTTTTTTGACCAGGGGAGGGATTTGCCATGATTTCTGGAACAAGTATGGCTGCACCGCATATAGCAGGAATAGCTGCTCTTATAAAGCAGAAGCACCCTCATTGGAGCCCTGCTGCCATCAAGTCATCCTTGATGACAACATCAACAACTATAGACCGGGCTGGAAGGCCTCTCCAGGCACAACAGACTTCCGAAACACAAGGCATTAAGTTTGTGAGTGCTACTCCTTTTGATTATGGTAGTGGCCATGTTGATCCAAGGGCTGCTCTAGATCCTGGACTAATCTTTGACGTGGGTATGTATTCTTTTTCACTTCGTAAATGGTTTTCTATTAAACTAAAAATCTAAAATTAGTCCCCAAATAACTTGAAGAAATGGATCTCTAAGAAATGTGAGAGGATAAGTATAGGAAGAAGTCCCAACCTTCCTTCCCACTTTCCTTTTTAACAAAGGATTAAGAATCTTCTTATTTAATTTGATTTGATTTTTTTGAAAAGAAAAAAGAAAAGAGTTTGATGTCTTTAACAGGAAATAGGAGGAAAATTATATTGTAATGCAGATATTTCCTGCTGGATGAAACACATATCGGGCACCTCATCTAATGAAATCTCAATTGTTTGAATTTTAGGTTTTGAGGATTACGTGGGCTTCTTGTGTACAACACCTGGTATTGATGCCCATGAGATAAAGAAATACACAAACTCCCCCTGCAATTACACCATGGGCCACCCATCAAATTTCAACTCTCCGTCAATCACAGTAGCTCATCTTGTAGGAAGTCGTACAGTTACTCGCACAGTGACAAATGTTGCTCAAGAAGAAACCTATGTGATCACAGCCAGAATGGCTCCAGCAATTGCCATTAGTGTCAGCCCTCCAGCAATGACTCTGAAACCTGGTGCTTCTCGAAAGTTCTCTGTGAGTCTCACGGCTCGACGTTTGACTGGAACCTACAGTTTTGGAGAGGTTCTGTTGAAAGGTAGCCGGGGGCACAAGGTTAGGATCCCGGTGGTAGCTATGGGTTACCGACGGTAATTTTGGTTGGTTAATTAAGAATTTTAACAATTATGGTTGTAATATTCTTTGTAATCTGTGGCAATAAGTTGTGAGGCTAGTTGTATTGTCTGAAATATGTGTATCAGTGTATGTGGAATAGCTGTAAAGGTAATTGGTATGGAGGGGAGACTCTAGTTCTTCCACTTATAAGTTTTGCTAATTTGATTGGGTACAAGGTTTTCCCTTGATCTTGATCTTCTGTTAGGGTTGTAGCTCGTGTTTATTTTGTTTCTAGATGGGGGAATCTGAGAAGTGTCCTACTGAATACTTTGATTCAAAAGAAAAAGGACCAGTCCTCAGAGACTGAAAGGCAAAGTGATTTTGTTTTTCTAGTTTAGAACAAACTCAAACTCATCATCTTTTCAGTCCATTCAACTCCTAGAGTATTCAGTCTAGAAACTTCTTTTAATAATAAGCCAAGAATATCACGATGAACATAAATCATAGATTAGATTGCTCCACAACGGGGGAGCTGGGATTTGATAATAGAATTTTAGAGTAATGTTCTTAGTTTTACACTCTGGTGATCAAGGATTTCGTGGTCATCAATCTTTAAATTTAATAACAAGGGTTGAGATTAAAAAAATAAATTTTAAGTGTTGACATTAAAACACTTTAAATTAAATTCAGCGGTGGAGAGAACAAAAATTTTTAGTCACCTGATGCCCATATAATCATCACTGTCATTTTTTATTGACTTAGGGAAAAACTCACAAACAGTACCTGAACTTCAAGCCACTAATAACTTTCGTACCTCAAGTTCAAAAAATATCAGATTGGTACCTGAACTTCTGACCCCGACCCAATATCAATACCTGGGAACAGTAAAATCGTTAACGGAGTTAATTTTTGAAGGGTAAATCTGTCATTTCACTGTTCATCATCTCCAAAACTCTCCCCTCTTTCTCTGCAAACCCAGATTTTTCATTATCTTCTTCATACCTCACACACACAAACCCAAATCGACCAAAGGAGAGGTGAGAGGTGAGAGGAGTTGGTGGTGGATGGGACGGTGGCTATTGAAGAAGTGAAAGGTTGGTTGATAGTGGTGATGAGGTATGAAGAAGAAGAAGAAGAAGAAATCTGGTATTGCAGAGAGAGGGGAGAGTTTTGGAGATGATGAACAGTGAAATGACAGATTTATCCTTCAAAAATTAACTCCGTTAACGATTTTACTGTTCCCAGGTATTGATATTGGGTCGGGGTCAGAAGTTCAGGTACCAATCTGATATTTTTTGAACTTGAGGTACGAAAGTTATTAGTGGCCGATATGTCAGATACTGTTTGTGAGATTTTCCCATTGACTTATTACTGCTATTCTTTTCTTAATGCAAAAGAAAAAAAGACAATTAAACAATAGTTAAGTCGGGTAATTAAGAAAGGAAAACCCACTGAAGGTTAGGAAAGAAAAAAAGACCGAAAGTTTAGTTGTTGGGTCCTAGCTTTAGTGGGTTTTCCTTTCTTAAGGCTAAGGTGGTTCTGTTCTGGTGTTCGGATTGTGTCAGAGTGGCGGGGGTTTGTTGTAAAAGTTATACCGGTCTACCCATATTGGATTTGGTTAGTGGAGACCAGAGGATCAGGATTAGCCATTACTATTGAGCATAGACATCAATGGTGGTTCAAGTCACGATAGAAGAAAGGTCAGTGGCGATGTTGTTTTTTGCACCTTATGTGATGGCTCCTTCGGGGTTCTATTGGTCCTTGATGGACCGAGTCTAGGGCCGATGACATAAGAAATATCAAAAATTTACAGAAAGGCCACCAGTCTAAATATAAATTATAATCTACTATTGAGGCAAACACATCAATGCAGTGGAATATAGAAATATAACCATACAATGTATCACGTCCTCAGTTCCTCATTTGTACAAAGCGAACTATTACTTGTAAAGTTGTCATTTGAATATAAAAATTCTAAATCTATTATTTATAATCTACTAAATAAGGCTGATGCATTAATCTCCTAATTAAGTCACATTGATGTTTTTATGGAATGACAAAATGAAACACATTGTCTTCATTTGTAAAACCAAAGAAGTTGATTTTAGATTTCAAAAATCTAATATCTATAAATTGTAACCGACTAACTAAAAATAAAATAAAATGGACCCCTTCCGCGTTGGGTGGCCCTAGGGTTTTTTTTTTTTTTTTGAATGAGTTAGGAACTTAGGGTGGACACGGTCTTAAACCCTAACATTGTCTTCTTGGTGACTTTGTGATGTGAGGGTAGGTAATTTACATTAGGTTACTTTAGGGTGACCTTAACATTGTCTTATGTGTTGTGACGTTAGGGTAATTACATTAGGTTGCTTTAGCACCTTACATGGCTCAAATTTGACGTAGCCCGTAGAGGGTGGGTCATGATATGTTGTTACCTACATTTTTGCAATTAATGGATTGATAACTCTCATTTTTTTTTTTTTTACAAAGGAATAAAATAAAACAAATTATTTTTTTGAAAGAAAATGGGTGTCAATCCATTAATTGTAAAATGTAGAGAACATCAGATCATGACTCACCATCTGTGGGCTATATCAATATTAAGCAGCAACCTAAATGATGTCACCATAGAATGATGCTCTAAAGTAACTAGGGAACCAGACAAAGCTAGGATTAAAAACCGAAGTCCTAACCTAATTATTATATATATATATATATATAAAAGTAAAATGAGAATGGTACTGTTCAATGAACAGTAATACAGTGACCTGCCCGTTTTGCCCCTGCATTCTCTTTGGTTTTTTAACTGATTGCCCCGACAGGTGTACGTCTTCATTGGCGTCCGATGCTTTCCGCGTGGCTCTGTTTCCTTGCTCCACGAAGAGAGAACAATCAAAGAGAAATCAAGAACGATCGAGGAACCACTGCAAGTGGCTTAGTGTCTTTGGGCCTAGGAAGCCTTTGGGTTCCCCTTGACAAAGTCAAAAAAAAAAAAACGATCGAGGAGTTTCTTTGCTTTGCCCGAAGAGAGAGAGAGAGCATTTTATCCTTGGCCTCTGGCTGCTATTTACCCCTCCGACTGTTGCTATCGTGTCTCTATTCCGAAGAAAGGGGGAGTGGGAGCGAGAGGGATCAAAGAGTGAGAGAGAGCGCGAACAGGTCTTCGATCTTCAATCGTCTTTGATTTTCATCCATCACTGCTTAACCCAATTGATCCCTTTCTCATTTCAATTAACTACATGGGAAAACTGATTAAGGTTACGGCATTTGCAGAGAAGAGTTTTCAGGCCTGCGATCACTGTTGAGGTCCAAAAGATGTCACACCCCGAATTCTGAATTTAAGTAATTTATATTCGAAGCATGAACCTCAAATACCCTGTTTATAATCTCAGAATTTTTTTCTCAAAATCAACTGCACATTACACCTCTCAATAATTACATAAACCAAATCCTCAAGCTACTTATTACAGTACACTCTCACCAAAACAAATTATAAAGCTCAAGAGAGCACAATTCTCCTCACAAAACAAATGCTATAAATCTAATACTAATACTCTAAACCGCACGATCACTGCCCTGATTCTCCTGACCTGTAAGACTACCCGCTACACAATTTGAATAGTGTACCGGGAGTTGCAACAACACAAAACCCGGTGAGCTTTTGACAGCCCGTATGAGTAAACAAGAAAGAACTGTTGATTTATTCAATTATATTTATTATAACTCAAGTAAACAATCAACACAGTCACACGGTAACTCCAAAAATCACATAAACATAAAAGCAAGTATATTCTCGATACTCTCTTTTAAAACTCAACATTTGACTGATCACAACCAACAAATATTTCAACATTAATATGTGAAATAACATTATAGCAAAGCATGCTTGATTCTCTTTTCACTAACACCTTCACATATTAACAATATATCACAAATAGATATTTGATCAAAATAATATAAGTACACTTTTCTTTTTAGTGAATTTTCGGATTAACTAGTAACAAATCATAAATCCACGTGTTAGGGTCCATAATACCAAAACACGGGAAAGCCAGGTTGATTGGTAACAATTCATAAATCCACGTGCTAGGGTCCATAATACCAAAGCACGGGAAACCACATGCTAGGGTCCATAATACCAAAGCATGGGTAAGCCGCAGCATACCAGGGTCCAACGTACTATACCCAAGTATGTATACTCAAAGTAAGCAACCTTCCTAAGAGTATAATAGTGCACTATCTGTAGGGACTAGGGCCCAAGGCTAACTTCCACATAACACCAAAACACATTTACCAGTAATTCACTTAAGCACGGGGTAGTAGATAACACCCGGCTTCACAATTGTACTTCTCAGACATAATCAAAATCACAAAATACAATCTTTATGATTTATAGATCGTATATATGTATATGTACACCCACATAAAGAGACATATTATTTCAAGACAAATCTTTATTTCTTAAAATAATTTCCACATATTCACAATTGGGCATATAAAATAGCTTTCACACCACATGATCAACATTTCATTATTCAACAATTAAATGCGAGATTAATAGCTTGAATAATATCCAATTCATTCTCAATTATTTCATCACACCAATCACACGTCAACCAATATATATATTCCACGTAACTATATATATACGTAATCATCCGCTCAGGGATGACCACTAATACCAACTATAGTTCAAACATAAAAAAAAACCGTGAAATTCATTTGTATAATAAAATCATTTTACTTACCTATGGACCGTAGTTGATCAAGTCCATATGATTTAAAACAAATATTTATTCCATAAATATTTTCACACAATTACGACAAAAATAAAGTAATTAAATTTATTCAGTTCGTAATATGAACCACGTGAGGTTTACTCACCTCTAATTCAACTGCGTCTTCTTAACAGCTAAAACAACAATTTTCCCGAATTGTCCGCCAAATCAATCCGTCGATAACCTAATCCAATAATGATCTTAACTTAGCCAACAACTCATAAATGTAATTAAACGACGATCCAACGCTCAGATTCAAATTAAACGATGATCCAACGGTCGGATCTGAATTTAATGACGATCCAACGGTCGGATCCTCACGGATCGCCTTTAGGATCATCCTCCAAAATTATCACGAAGATCCAACGGTCAGATCTTCCTGAATCGCCCTTACTAACATCTCCACAAAATTATATGAAAATCCGACGGTCGGATTCTCACGAATCGCCTTCCGAATCACTATTTCTCAATTATACGAAGATCCAACGGTCAGATCTTCGCCCGTGACCTCACAAAGTCACCGGGACAGTCATACGATCAACATATTAAAATTTGAAGTAAAACCGATGGTCTGATCTTCGCAGATCGTAAACCGAAGATAAAACGTAAAAACCGTAAATAGTAACGTAAAAACGTAAATCCACTATTTATCAACTTTTTCTAACATGACCAAGTTATATATCAAAACGCTCGTATGGATGCATAGATCATCGCCTAGATAATGAAAACTCGAAATATGGTCTGATACGCCGCCACAAGCGGTGGTCAGTGGGCGGTCAACGCGGCGGTCAACGCCGGTCAACCACCTCCGATGGCAAAGTGACCAACTACAAACTGGTTCAAAATGAAAGGGTGATCGACTTCCATACCTGGAGCTAAGTCTGGTTTGGCCTAGATCGTCCTAGATCAAGCTTTGAAGTTTGGATTAATCTGGTGCGTCTGATTTGATCAGATTGAATCTGGGACGTTGAAAAAGTCAAACCATGATCTAGCGTTCTATACACAAAATCGTGATGAAAGGCTTACATGGGGATGATCAGCATGAGGAGGAGATCACGAAAATGGGAAGGATCGGCCGAGGGGATGCCGGAAAATTGGTTTTCCGGTCGGGTCACCGATCGGAACTGTGGCTCCTTCGATCCAGCTTTCGGGGCAGCGGCGGAGCAAAGCGACACCAGAGGGAGGCTCGTCGTGTGCCGGCGATCTCAGGGGAGCCCGGGTCCGGGGACGGAGGAGGCCGGAGGCGCCGTTTTCGGCCGGGTCGGGTCGACTAAGACCCGTCGGGTCTGAGGGTCGAAGGAAGAGAGAGAACGGAGAGAGCTGGGGGACTGTTCAGCAAAAATGAGATTTTTTCGTCCTTAATGAAAAATTCTGATTTTTCTGCTATTTATAGAAAAATCTCAATTTTCAAATATTCATATCTTATTCATACGAACTCCGAATATTGCGTTCCATATATGTACGAGATCGTATCGACGAGCTCTACAACTTTCATGAAGGAAGTTTTCCCAAATTCCATACGTATAAAAAGTCAATTTCCATGAGCCCCTAAATAACGTTCGTTTTCGAAAATAAAATCGTTCGAACTAATTCCACAACTTTTCCAAGCTTCGTACTCGCTCCTACTATCGTGAAATCATTTCTAAAAATCCATGGAATTTAATTTGGATTTTCGGGGTATTACAAAAGACAAGTCTCCTGTAAGTAGATTTCGTTGATTCTTCTCATTTAGTTTATGGGTTCGTAATTTGGATTGGATTCTATGCTAAAGTTTCAGTCTTGATTTCAATTAGGTACTTTTGCTCTTTAATTTCTGCTAATTTTATACAATTGGGTTATCTGGCACAACAAGTTTAAGCATATTTGATTCAGTGAGCGATCGTGTATAATTGATTTCCTATTATAGTTTGCATAATAGTGACTTTTGGGTTTTCAGAGGGCAAAATCATTTGGGTTCTGCGGACGAAGAGAAAAGGAGAGGAGTCGGGGAAAAAAAAAAAAAAAAAAGAGGGACGAAGAGAATTTGTACTTGGTCACTGATCTATTGATTAACAATAGAGAATAAAGATAGATACTTGGAATTACTTCAGTCTTTCTATGAAATTATGTGAAGTGATTGATTTAATTCTACTGAAATGCTTGAATTACAAGGTGTTGGGAGAAAATTGCACACAGTGAACGTAAATGTCACCCAACATAATTTCACTCGTATTCATTTAGTGAATAGAGTTTTTATTATTTCGGGTTCGACCCATTCAAGACAGAATGTGTCTCTTAATTACAATCACTTGTTACAGGGAAACACCATTTGATTCCATTTATGAAGAAACCAATTGATGGGATGTGTGTTTGTTTGTTTTTGCAGTTGCATCCGGATATTTGAATGGGTTGCCTACGTACCCTTGGAGAGGGATCAAGCCACTCGTAGTTCAAGAGTTCCAATGAGTGAATGACTCATTGGAGGGCTTTGATTTTGGAATGAGAGTAGTGTTTGGGACGAATTTGGTTTAAGTGGACCAGGGATTCGATTTTGTGTTTAGGACGCAGTTGTATCTAGATTAGTTTGTTTCTAGATTGCCTACATACCCTTTGCGGAATCAAACCACATGTAGTTCCGACTTTTGAGATTTAAATGGGTAGATGACCCATTTATTTTGAATTTGTGTTTGGGAAAGTGTTTAAAGCCCTTGAATTTGGTTTGGACTTTATTTTTGTGATTTGGGAATGAATTTGATTTTTGTGGTGCTGGGAGAATTTGACTGGAGTCAGTGATTCATTTGGGACTGGTTGAATTTGACTGGTGGGGTCAGGGATTCTGTTTGGAGTTGCGGTTGCATCTAGTGGGTAGCTAGACTGCCTACATACCCTGTGAAAGGATCAAACCAATGTAGTTCATTCTAATTTGTATTTCTGGTTTTGTACCAATTTTTACTCAACGGGTATGTATTTCGAACTCGTCGAGAGAACATTGTCTCAATTTTAGTAGAGTGTCCACTAATTTGAAATGGGCACCCGAATGTGCCGAGCTTCATAATGGGCCCTGAAATTTGAAATGGGCTTTGTGCCGCCTTTTGTTTACTCGTCGATGAATAATTCAGCGAGGCCCGAATTTCTGACTTGGAGTGGGTCTTGTAGAGCTTCGAAACTTGTGGACAAGTGTTTTAACAGAGCCCAAAAGAACAACCTGCGGCGCATAGATTGATTCAGCCCATTTGAGCACACTTCACATCTCGCACAAAACTGAAACCCAAAGAGACTCTGTAGGCAGACTTGATAAGTTCCATCTCTTTCGAAGGATAACACCTTGGCGTGATCAGATTGTGATAGAGATGACATTCAAGATGAAGCTTGGTTCTTATAGTTCAATTTGGAGAGGGAGTCTGGGTCTCCCGTTCTGTATAAATAAGAGCACCCTTCACTTTGATTTTGCATTCCCCATCAAGAACGCGCATTGGGTAAGGTTTCTTTGACTCAAAGAGATAATTTTTTAGAAGCAAATCTCTTCAATTTATCGACTCTCTATATCGCAAATTTGGGGCCTCCCTGTTCTTCCCCCTTTTGTCTCTGCTGTGAATTTTACTGGGTAACTGGTGATTGCATTTGTCTTGTAGCTACCATCTCACATGAGCCCCGATATCTAATTGAGACTTCTTTTTTGTGCAGGCATCTCGAGTCGTGGCTTCTCCTCGAGGTAACTAGCTGCCACCAAGGAACTTTAAATCAATTGTTTATGTTTGTAGACAACACCACCGCCTGACCTTTGTTGTTTGAATTTCACCCACAAATTTGCTGCACACTTGATGAATTGCATGTTGACCGTTATGCTTAATTGTACATGAAACTTTTTTGTCTTGATGTGTACTGATCGGTATGCCACCGCTTCAATTGCTTTGACTGTCAAGGTTTGATTATCATGTGCCTCATTAATTCTTTGCATCATTCTCTTTTGATTGACAAGGAAACATGCAGCTGAACTTTGCTAATTAAGAGAGACTTGCTGCTCATTTGTTTAATTGCAAAGCTTTTGTCTTTAGTTAATGGTTTGACATTTATGAATATGCAATTGTTGTCTTGATCAGTTCCCACCGCTTTATGGTCACAAAGCATAATTAAACTGATTCTCCAAAGCCATTTGTTGTTTGATTCTTTTGACAATGATTAACTTGAATATATATATATATCCTGAATCTCTTCCCCTTTAGTTCTCGGACAAAAGTTACAGCAGCACCGCACTTTTAGTTGCATATGGGATTTATGTGTGTTGATTAGTTCTCATCAAAACTGTTGCAGGTACCACATCTTTTGAAGAAAACATAACCATCCCAGCATTTTGGTGCTTGTGACTTCGAGGTAAGAGAATCTGACCACAAGAGTACGACTATTACTTTCTTTGGAGAAGATTCACATCTCTTTGACTCGTTTTACATTTTGCAGAAAACATTCGGGCTTCATTCCGGCCAGTCAGGTGACCTTCAGATTGTCTTAGGATTGATTGCATGAGTTCAATCCTTCACGCGTACTGAGGAAGCCTAGAAGAAGGTAGCACAATGATTCTCCAATGCTGCCATGACTGCATTCCCTGTACAATTTGCTGCATCAACCACTTGAATTTGATCTAGCAACTCTTGCATGCTTCTGCATTTATGTGCTTGCTGTAAGTATGAGACAACTCCCATAATTCGTCCGCTTTGTGGTTTCTGCAGTTTTGTGATCGCAGGTGAGCCAAGTAGAACACACTACTGGTTTGTGATTGAAAGTGAGCTAAACCGAGCGTTCTGCAGACTCGTGGCTGGAGGTAGGCACCCTTTGACAGAGAGATGACCACTTTACTATCAGGGCAACATTTTGATGATAACTTTGATGCAGGTGGAGATATACTTGGCGTTGAAACTCTGCACGGGGATCATCTTGAAGCAGCTTCCCCACTGTTGTGAACTCGGGAACTTTGCAGGACCGTACTTGACGTGAACTGGCAGCCACCAAGCATTCACCTGACATACTCATTTTTGCCACCCATATGCAGGACGCACCGCAATACAGGCATCAAAAACAAGTATGGTGAACCCCCTTGAACTTGAAGCTTGCTTCCGCCACCTATACGCAGGACGCACCGGAAGCTTGCTTCCGCCACCTATATGCAGGACGCACCGCAGTATAGGCATCGAAAGCAAGTGCAGTATGGAGTGACATCACGGCTGTGAATGAGGGCTTGATGTCGACTTTGTGTCTTGCCCGGAAGCCGTTGGTGAGATTTGTGAGGATGACAGCAACGAGGGACTCTTGGAGAGAGGATAGAGATAGAGTGATAGACCATCAACTTCTTGTTTGGAGTGCTCATAGTCTTACATGATCACCTATTTACCTTTCTGTAATCATATAATGTAGAACAAAAAGAGAACACTTGAGTGAAAATGATAATTGACAGCATATAGAAGAAATTATACCCACTGCTCTATGTTTGGAGCTTCTCGTGGTCTCTTCTTAGCTTCGAATTATTCTTCTCTTCTTCCCTTCCTCTTCTTTCTCTGCTCCTGGGTTTTTTTTTCCCTCTGCTCTCTCTATTTTTTTTTTCCTTTTGTTGCTTCTGCTCTCTAGCTCACAGTTCCTCCCCCTTTTGCGTCTGCCCCCAGCCTCCTTATATAGCAGTAGTTGGATAAGTGTAGCCGGGTAGCTGATAACCCATTCCAATTTTTTATTTGAATTTGAATGATAAGTTTATCTTTATCACTTGTTATCTTTATATTTGAATCGGTCAAGCACCTAACCAACACTTGAATAGTCAAAGCTAGCAGAACATGAATCCTTGACGTCATTTTTGTACTTTTTTTTTTTTTTTCACTTTTTTAAAAAGAGGATTAAATGATTTCACTCCTACCCTCATGGTGACTCGAACCCATGACTTCGTACATAGGTACTTGTCAAAACTCAAAGAAAAAAAATCTTTGAATATCCCTCCTGCTTGACGTTTGAATTTTGTCAAAGCCAACCAAAATTTTGAATAGCAATTATCCTCATTTGCTGGACATTCAAAGCAACAGAGATGTATGCACGATTTTTTTATTTTTTTATTTTTTTTTTGTCTCAACACAAGGCTGCTAATATGTGCATCTAATTGGGTTGTCATTGATTTTGGTTGCAGGTTTTGCATATTGTTATTGTTGGTCTTTCAAGTGATTTATCTCTCAGATCAGTTGTGTTCTAGGGGTGAGTTTTTGTTTGTTTGTTTGATGTTATTGTATTCTACTGATAATCTGAGAAAAGAAAAGTACAATAAAAGCAAATAGAAAAGGCTTTACATCTAAAGATACTATTTTTGTTATTTCGTTTTCATTGTTTAGGTATCCTTTGGTTTATTTGGAGCTGTTTACAGTAGTGTTAGATAAATTTTTCATATAAGCTTGCATTTCGGAATAATGTATAATGTATATGGTAAGATGTTGTTATATGTTATCTACTCATTGATTATTGTTGTCGTCACTGTTATTTTGGAGCCCATTTCAATCAGCTTTTCGCTTCTCAATTTGAGATAGAAAAACTGTGGGGTGGAGAGAGAGCAAAGATATACAGATATGTTGTGTATGACTTTGGTCCAGCTGCATGCTTATATTTATAGGAGAAGAGAACCTCCGGGTTCCCTATTATAATCACGTGTAGAGCCTAAAATGCTTACTTCTTTTAGTCAGAAAATTGGAAGTTCCCTTAAGTACTTTGGTTGTGTTGTGGTCATGGTGTTTACCCGTCCCACGATTTATTATCATATGTGCTGCGCCGACTTGCTATAATGCTATGTGCTTTCTGGAAAATGTCGAAAGGAGCAGACCGGTTTAGAACTTTAGATATGATGAAAGTCCCGAAACTGAACAAAAGGGTTTGGTATTTGGGGAGTTTTGTTCTATCTACTTCATCTGACTGCAATTCTGACCAGGTTCAATCTTCAATAACTTTTATTTCTAACCCCTTCAATCAATTCAAAAAAGATCACAGCATTTCACGTCTGAATTTGCTTAGAAACCATATAGGTATAAGATCGACTTTGAAGAGTTAGCTAGGCGTTCTGGGAAAGGAGTTCTAACTTTTAATTTTTTACTTATTTATTTATTTATTTATTTTGGGTCACAGAAACTTTGTGTTAAAGTTATTGTTGGGATGTGCCTGACTTCTTATATAAACACTCCTATGCAATGCACTGTTGTAATTGATTGAACTATATGCCTGAGATATATGCATATGAACTATGTCAGATTATGTCAAATTGTTTGAGTAGATGAATTCCATTTGGGTTTTTTTTTTTTTTTTTTTTTTATCTATCTTTACAAATTGAAAATTTAATTCATTGTTTTCTGTGTAGTTGGAGCTTGAAGGCTATTCAAAAAGTTTGAAAGACGTTTGGAGAGTTGAGGATTCTGTTGCGAGGTTAGTATAATCAGTGATTCCTTTAGCTATTTCTCTGTATTGCAATTTTGTTGCTGTCACATCAAAAATTTATATCACCAACCTAAATTAAATCACCGAAATTTAAGGGAATCTGATACTTTAATGGAGTTGATGTTAACAGTTTGTTTGTTGATATAATCTTCTGTCTATTTCTTTTATCCATTCTATTCTTGGCATCTTTGTTCATACTTTGGTTTATCTTTGTTCCTCTCACACATAAATATATGCCCTCAATACTTTCATTTAATATCTGAAGTACTCGAGAACATAAATTTAGATGATTTCTGATGCACTTAATAAATTTGATTCTGTTACCTGTAATTTTTTAAGCTAATTCACATTCCTTCTGCACCTTTACAGTGAAATTCATTTCCAGTATCAGTGTCCTGCATTCCCTTTTTTCTTCATCACAACTTGATCATCCACTTTTCAGTTTCAAGTCATGCACCAATTGTCCTCACCATTTACACATATATATAAGTTCAGCAAATACAAAAATCACTTCCAGATAGAGGTTTGAGTAAAAAAATTGATCACTTTTGTGAGGCAACTTCTTTGTGTTTGTAATTGTTAAAGATTCATACTGACTTGATTTCCCTTTGTTGGTTATGATATATGCCTAACTTCATATATGAAAGCCTTCTTCAATTGTTATATCCATCACTAATAAATTCTTCTATCAAGTCAAATGGGTGCATATCTCATTTGGGTGCATATCTGATTCTGCAGGACTTCTGCCGGCATAAATTCTATTACTGTTATGAGGTAGGATGTACGTAACGTAATGAATGAGTTCTAAAGAAAATAAAGTTGAATTGAGCTTATGTGAATACAAATGTCATTGCATCCTAGCTGAAAAGAAAAGCTGCTCAAATTGCTGAAAAGGAAGTTCATAATACGAAGTTGCAACACAAAACTCCTAGAATTGCTCGATTGTAAAAATTGCTCCACTGTTTGGTGTTTTATCTTTTTGTAATGAATAAAAAATTAGAAGTACAAAGAAAAGAGAGGACAAAAGTTTGTAATGAATAGTTTCACAGTTTTGATAGTTTTAATATTGGATCAAATCAATGAATAATATTCATTGCTCCCGCAGCAACGCGCGGGCAACAATTGCTAGTCTTATTCAGAAATCCAAGGACCTCCCTACTTAGAGGGGGCCTCCCCATTCCCCAAGGGTAATACTAGCCTCCACTACCTGAATCCCATACTCTCAAACAGAATCCACAAGGGTCCTAGAACCGGGCCCAAAGAGTTGCAAGCCACCAAGCAACAACCCACTGAGCCTAAGCTTGACAAGGTGACCCAAGCCTAAAAACTAAGACCATACTCCAAACTACTCGACTAGCACCATGAACTTGCATCCCTGTCACCCAAAGTCATCGGGTAGCACGACCACATCATTAGACGCCATCAAAACAGATCAGCTAGAAACTCGAAGCTCTCATCCCTAAAGGTACCAGTCACCAAGCCTCGTAGCGAATCCACCTGTCAGTAGCAGTCCCAAAACGAATTGTACTTATTTCGCTCCAGATTGATGCTTATTTATAATTACAATCAAACACAATTTATAAAACAGGAATAAAATATTGTGGTCTTCATAGAGAGGTTGATCCATTCTTGCAACTTGACTTCTAAGTTCTAACCATGGGGAGAAAAACTGTACTCGTTGCGACAAAGATTTGACAAGGTTGCTATCTTATTCGAGATACCATTTTAGATTCATATTTCAACACTTTTCAAAATGTTGGGAATAAGAACAGAAAAAAGATACATATTCAACAGAAATAAAATATATAAAAAATATTAAGATGAAAGAAAATCAGTGAGAGTGTAGTCTAAGTCTCACATGATTGTATACAACTTTCTGAAACTGAATTCTAATCGGATTAGTGATTTACCATGAAAGTAACCAATGCAAAACCCTCTATTTTCTGGTAAAACAATAACTGACTAGATTTCTTCTTCAAGATTAAGTAAATTAGAAATAAACACCTATCTCTTTCATGGAAGCAAATTCTAATCGAATCCATGATTTACCAGAAATCTACCTTGAGGTGCTAATTCTCTAAATAGCTTTTGGTAAATCATAGACCGACTAGAAGTCATCTCCAACTCTAACAATCAATTGACTCTAAAGAGATATTTTTCATGCAAGTTGTGTAAATATGCATCAACAGTCAAGGTATATAATATATATAGGCATCCAAAGAACTATTTATGGTACTCTCATGAATGGATTTCCAAATATTTAAATCTAAATTGTAATCTACTAAAAAGGCAAACACATTAATGTAGTGGAATATAGCTAGATAGACAACCATAAAATGTATCATGTTATCCTCAATTCCTCATTTGTACAAAGCAAACAATTACTAGTAAAGTTTTTATTTGGATTTAAAAATCCTGAATTTATTATTTGTAATATGCTAAATAAGGTTGATGCATTAATGTTATTGTTTACATACATTGAACAACCTAAAAAATCTCATTTGTAAAGTTGTCAAAAAAATCCTGAATTTAATAATAACTGCGCTATAAGGTTGATGTATTAAGACAGAATAACTAAAGTGAAAACGTTTTAAATTCAACACCATAGACTAAGAAAACCCTAACTTGGGCCTCCGCCCGTCGTTATTCTCGGCTCCGTCACCGGTGGCCGTAGTGCTATCTCTGCGGCGTTTTGCTGTCAGAGTTTTACAGTTGAAGACTCTCTCTCCTAGTTAGGGTTTTCTTGAATCTTCTGCGTTGCTTCCATGGAGGTATTAGCGTGGAATTGTCGTGGGATTAATAATGATTCCGCAGTGCAAGCTCTACGTCGTCTGATTCAACAGAAGAAGCCGGCGTTTGTCTTCCTCAGTGAAACGAAGGTAAGGGATTGGGATTACATGAATAATCTCCGTCTGGAGTTGGGAATGTTGAACTGTGAAGCAGTATTCTCGGCCGGGCAGTCTGGTGGTCTGGCTATGTTCTGGGTTGATGGTTTGGACGTGAGGTTCCGATCTAAATCGATGCACCATATTGATCTGGAGATAGTGGAGACTGATGGCTCCGGTTTGAGATGGAGGCTGACCGGTTTTTATGGCCACCCTACAACTGCTCAACGCTATCGTACATGGTCGTTACTGCGTGATCTGAGCGAGGAATCTCAGCTGCCTTGGGTGGTAGTTGGGGATTTCAACGAGCTATTGCACGCCCAGGAGAAGGAGGGTGGTGATGTGAGGCGTGAAGGACAGATGCAGCTCTTCAGGGATGCACTTTCCCACTCTGAATTGATCGATTTGGGTTTCTTTGGGGCGTCCTTTACCTGGAAAGGTCCGGGAATGCGTTGCAGGTTGGACAGAGGGGTGGCGACGACATCATGGTTGGATATCTTTCCGGCAGCTAAGGTTGATCACTTGTCTCCTATACATGGAGATCACATACCAATTCTGCTTGGGGTTTGGCAGCAACCAGTGCAAGCTATTGCTAGGCGCAGAAGGCTGTTTCGTTTTGAGAGTCACTGGACTCAAAATGAAGATAGCGTGGAGGCAGTAAGGGCTGGATGGGAATGCAGGGCTGAGGGCTTCCCAATGTTCCAAGCTGTGCAGAAACTTAGAACTACAAGATTTTCCCTCAATGATTGGCAGCGTGCAACCTACGGTAATAGGGGAAGGGAGATTGAGGCTTTGCGTGGAAGGTTACAGGCATTACTCACGCTGCCTTTATCTGAGGGTAACCAAAGAGAGAGCATGGAGTTGTCTCTTAAGTTGGACGGTCTACTTAATGATGAACATGCTTACTGGAAGCAGAGGGCCAAGGTTACTTGGCTCAAGGATGGAGACCGAAATTCTAAATTCTTTCATCGGAAGGCTTCTAATCGGAGGGCGAAGAACAGACTGCAAGGTTTGTTTGACGACTCCGGGACTTGGCAGGGTACGGATGAAGGCATGGAGGGTGTTATCCTATCCTATTTTTCAAAAATGTTTCAGGCTACTGAGGTGGACCGTGCTCATATGAGGTCTGTGGTTAACCTAATTGAACCTAGGGTCACAGCTAGGATGAATGAGGATTTGTGTGCGGAGTATTCTGTCATCGAAATTAGAGAAGCACTATTTCAAATGTACCCTACGAAATCCCCAGGGCCGGATGGTATGCCTCCTCTATTTTTTCAGCATTATTGGGATATCATTGAAACTGATGTTGTTGCTGCAATTCAAAATTTTTTGCATTCTGGAACTCTACTCGGTGCGGTTAATTATACTTACATATGCTTGATTCCGAAAGTGCAAAACCCTGTCCAGGTGTCTGACTTGAGACCAATTGCGCTATGCAATGTACTTTACAAGATTTGTTCTAAAGTGGTGGCGAATAGGTTGAAGAAGATTCTTACTCATCTGATTTCTCCTTTTCAAAGTGCATTTATTCCTGGGAGATTGATCACTGATAATACTTTAATAGCCAATGAAGTTTCACATTATATTCATACATGCCTGTCGTCTGAGGGGGTTATGTCACTGAAGCTAGATATGAGCAAAGCTTATGACAGAATGGAGTGGACGTTTCTTGAAGCTGTTTTGATTAGGTTCGGATTTGCTGAATCATGGGTCCGAATAATTATGCAATGTGTAAGTACAGTCAGGTACTCTTTTCTGATTAATGGGCAACCTAAGGGTTATCTCACTCCTACTAGAGGGCTACGACAGGGAGACCCCTTGTCTCCGTACTTGTTTCTATTATGTGCAGAAGTCTTCTCTGCTTTGCTTGATCAGAAAGTCTCCCAAGGTTTGTTGCAGGGTGTCAAAGTTTGTGAGGGTGCTCCTATGATTCATCATTTGCTATTTGCCGATGACAGTTTACTATTTGGTGTTGCTTCTGAGGAGGAATGTATGCATATCAAATCTGTTCTGAAAGATTATGAACTGGCTTCAGGTCAGTTAGTTAATTTTAGTAAAAGTAATGTTGTTTTCAGTAAAAAAGTGCCTCCTGAATTACAACATTCTCTTGCTGCTTCATTGGGGGTGGAGATTGTAGCTAAACACGAGAAATATTTGGGCTTGCCTACTTATGTGGGTCGTAGCAAAACCGAGACATTTTCGTTTATTAAAGAGAGCCTCAGTAAGAAGTTAGAAGGTTGGCAAGGCAAGATGCTTAGTGGTGCTGGGAAGGACCTGCTAATCAGAGTCGTGGCTCAGGCTCTTCCTTCCTATTCCATGAGTTGTTTTCTCTTGCCGAAAGGTTTTTGTGCTTCTCTTCACCAAATGTGTGCTAAGTTCTGGTGGGGCAGTAACCAGGATAATAGAAAAATACATTGGTTGTCTTGGGAGAAATTGTGTAAGCCTAAGGAGCAAGGAGGCATGGGTTTTTGGGATCTCTATGCACATAATTTAGCTTTACTAGCAAAACAGGGTTGGCGCCTCTTGCGGTATCCAAATTCCTTGCTAGCTAGACTTTACAAAGCTAGATATTTTCCTACTAGTGATTTTTGGTCAGCTATGGCAGCAAGTTCCTCTTCTTCTTGTTGGCGTGGAATTATGGAAGCTAAGGCAGTTCTATTGAGGGGTGTCAGATGGCAGGTGGGGGATGGCTCCTCTATTCGGATTTGGGCAGATCCATGGCTACCTAGACCTACACTTTTCCAGCCTGTGTTTCGGCAATCATCCTCTTTGTCTCGGGTTAGTGATCTGATTACTTCTTCTCATTGGGATATTGATGTTGTTAACCAGTTGTTTGACCCAGTGGATGCGGATTTAATTTTGGCTATTCCTTTGAGCTTAAGATCTGTTCCGGATAGACTTGTTTGGCATTTTGATGCTAAAGGAGTCTTTACTACTAGATCTGCTTATGTCCAAGCTATTGAGTGGCTACATACTCCTACTTCTACATCCGGGGGTTCAGAGGTATCTAGTATTTGGAAAAGTATTTGGGCAGCTAATGTTCCAGGTAGGATAAAGGTTCATATTTGGAGAGTTTGCTCTTCTATTCTTCCTACAGTTTCACAGTTACGAAGGAAAAAAGTGTTTATTGAAGAGGGATGTTTCTTCTGTAATGCGGGGGATGAGACTATTGAACATGTGAGTAGGGACTGCTCTTTTGTTAAAGAGACTTTAAGTCTATGCCCGGGCCTTGAAGGTATTTTTTCCAATCACACTGCTGCTTCTTGTTTGGATTGGCTGCAATTTTGTAATGGTTTGCTTTCTAGGGATTTGTTTTCCTTATTATTGTGGGGAGTCTGGTCTATATGGAAAGAAAGAAATAAAAGAGTTTGGGAAGGGAAGATGTCTATTCCTAATCAGTTGAGATACAGTTTCTGCTCCCAACATGTCTTGTTTAATTCTGTTGGTATGGGGCAGCGCGAAAAGGCAGCTAGAGAGGCTAGGACGTGGACACCTCCTCCAATAGGGTGGGTGAAGGCTAACCTGGATGGGGCTTTTGATCAGCATACTCATTGTGGGGGCCTTGGAGTGATAATTCGTGACTCTTCAGGTTTAATTGTGGGCGGTTGTTGTAGGAAAGTGTCTAATGTCACAACCCCTGCTATGGTGGAAGCGTTTGCTGCTAGATTGGCTTGTCAGTTTGCTATAAGCAATAGCTTGGCTCCAATTATTTTTGAGTCTGATTGCCAGAAATTGGTTAAGGATATCATTTCTGATGAGGAGGATGCTTCTGGGTATGGGAGGATTGTGGAAGATATTTCTTTTTTCCAAGCTTCTTTACCGAGTTCTTACTTTACTCATGTTTATAGAGAGTCTAATTCAGCTGCGCATATGTTAGCTAAGTTAGCTCTTCATTCTAGTTTAGATTTATTTTGGAGTGGTCAGATTCCCTCCAGTATCAGCAACTATGTTGCTAACCATTGTATGAATTGATTTCATTTATAAAAGTTTGACGTCTTTCCCCTCAAAAAAAAAAAGGTTGATGTATTAATATTATTGTTTACATACATTGAACAACCTAAAAAAGAATCATATTATTCTCATTTGTAGAATGCAAATAGTTGGTAGTTGAAAATGTCATATTATTCTCATTTGAAATCCATAAATTATAATGTATTAATTAAGATAACTATCTTAACTTTGTTGACACGTACAATGATAACAGAAAATATTAAATCATATTACACTCATTTGTAGAAAGTGAATAGTTATTTAATGTGTGATTTGAATTTGAAAATTCTTAATTCTATAAGATGTAATCTACTAATTATGTAATTCACATTATTGGATTATACAATGACACACCTATGAATGAATCAAACTATCCTCAATGTAAAAGTAGACAAAATCTATTGTAAAAGTAATTGTTTGGATTTCAAAATCTAAAGTCTATAAATTGTAATTAATCTATTGAATAACCAAACCACATTAAAATTATTTTGAACTTCACGTATAGATAGATAATAATTGATCATTGAAGGTGTCATTTTATGATTATGTATTAATGCTTTTGGATTATGTTAAAGATGAAATAATCAAATTTTATGTTTAAGAAATCTAGTCGTCGTGATTTGAAAACCCACGAGACTACTCCATTGAGCTATGTCTAATTTACTGAAAGTAGTCTCGTAGGTGCTATCAACCCCCGACGACAGAATTTTTTAAACATAAAATTCAATTATGTCATTTTCAACATAACTCAAAAGCATTAATTCTTGGTCACTAACAAAAAAAACTCATGTTTTTAATTTTATTTTTATAAATAATTTATAAATGTCAATTTTATCTTTACATTTAACTGAAAAATTAACAGAAGTACCAAAGGGTCAAACAGAGTCTAGGTTCAAGTATCAAATTGTCCTATTTTAAAGACTAGGTACCGAATTGTCCAATTGACCATACCTCAAATACTGCAGAAAGAAATTACCCTTTATCTTATTTTTTTTCTTAAGAGACTATTGTGAATTATTTTAAAAGTGCCATTCGTACAAGATGAACATAAGGTAATTTCCATTTCCCTATGAATCCTTTGGGCAATTTTTTTTGGTTTTAATTGATTGGCAATTTCTATATCAACAGCGAAGGCTGTCTCGTTGCCCCTCCCTCTCAGTGACTGAAACAGCGAGTGTTGCTGTTGCTGAAGAACCAGCGCCATCCAAGAACAGGTTCTTCTCTCATTTCTCTCAGACATTTCGTTTTATATGATTCCCCCGAAATTTGAGAAACGCAACCAAATGAAAGAACCAAACTTTAGACTCTCTAATTATTCTGTTTCGCTTCTGAAAAACCCAACTTTCTTCTTCCCCCAATCACTCTCTGCAATCAAACCCACTACAGTGTAGGTTTGTTGTATTTGATTATTCCCCATGATTCGTGATTCGTATAAAAGATTGTTCTTTTCACGCACTGAAGGTGTTTGATGAAATGCCTGAGAGAACTTAATTGCATTATATGTTTCGAGTTTAGTGACTGCTTAGATTGGCTTCTTGACTAGTGTCCGAAAGTCGAATAAAGGTTCAAGATTGAGAAAGTTTCATTTGAGGAACCTCAAGGCCTAACTGGTCACTAAATTTAGAAAATAGTGACTACATTTAGAAGACGAATAAATGGTCATAACCAAATTTTCTGTTGAGGTTTCACTTAATGAGTGAGAGTGCGTGATCAACGACATTGTAGAATGCGGAATGTGTGTTGCTTTCTCATGCATTAGCAGTTCCGATGGGTATATTTTTTGGCAGTCAGTGATGTAATTGAAATAACATGCAGGATACTTGCTGCTGCACTGCTATACTAAATGGGGGAGTCATCGTTTTTTGACACAATGATCAGTCATCTACGTTCAACATCCAAGTACGAGCAGTATTATTCTCCTTAATAGACCTGACATTTCTGTCTATATTTTGTTGTCTGTGTGAGTTGAAAACAATTCCTAATAACTCTCCGACAGTACATATGACAGTTGTTTCTGTTCTTATTTTTCTTTCTTGAATTACCACCCTCTATTCTTGGTGATTTGTTCTCGAAAGTTGTAGCTTCTGATACTTTTTTCTTCCCTGTAAAGTAGAGGTTGATGTATGTGGAGAAGGTACTGAAATTTCATATATATGCCACGAATTAAAGCAATTTCACTTTTGCTGAACTGAATCAAATCACCAAATGGTCATGAGTTGGATTCATACAGTAGGATCATGGGACTGCGTAATTATAAGCTAACATATGGCTTTTATTTTGCTCTAATCTAATCTCTGCAACATCATTTTGTTTGTCTCCCTTCAATCTTATTATTTATATTGTCTGTGCTATAAGGTATTATACTGGTTATCCAAAGGATCTCGGGCCATCAAGGGTTATCCATTTTACATCAGAACGTGAATTTGTTCAGCTCCTTCATGAAGGTTATCCTGTGGTTGTGGCATTCACCATCAGGTCATTTGGAGACCTTCCCCATCACTTTTTGTTTACTCAGTTTTAACCCTTTTCCAGTTTAACGTTTAAATACTCACTTCCAAGTTTGGATAATGCAGGTGTAACCTTACACAACATCTTGACAAAGTATTAGAGGAAGCTGCAGCTGAGTTTTATCCACATGTGAAATTTATGCGTGTAAGTTATGTTTAAATCGTATCTTTACAAGCACTGCTCTAGATTAAGAAAAATAAGAACTAGTATTGTCATTTTATTTAGAGTATACCTTTTCGTTTAAATTTTGAATGTGAAAGTATGTTGTGGTAGACTTGTACAATCCTGCAAACATATTACTAGCACCATGTGTACTCACGACAATGCCTTTAATGTTGGCGCTTATCCCATGGCATTCTTGGCATTCAACCTGAAGGCCCACCTTCCTACAAAAGGGGCATGTCTTTGATGAATGCGGGATATTGAAAAAACCTACCTTCACATAATTTACGGTCTTCTTCTTCCTTTTAGCACCTCTAATACTTCTATACTATATGGTTGGTATTGTCAGGTTGAGTGTCCAAAATATCCTGGTTTCTGTATTACACGGCAGAAGAAGGAATATCCATTTATAGAAGTATTTCATAGTCCAGAACAAGTAAGGGGGAATTGTTTTTTTGTATGCCTATTGAAGTAGATTCAGTTGTTTCCACTAATCATGATGCTAACATCTTGCATTTAGATAACATATTTTTGCTTAGTTTTCTTTGGGTATAGGAAAATATTTTCTCTCTTTTTGTCTACTATTTCTTGATGATGAAATATTAAACTATGATACCCACATGCTGGTGTTAGATAAACTGAGTGATAGTGGCCATTTGTCTCCTTCTAGCTTTAGAAACTCCTAGTGCCAATTGGTGCGTGGCTACTTGGAAGCTTGAATTCTATGGTCTATATGGTGGTATATGAGAAAGTTTATATAAACTATAAATGAGGAAAGGTAATGGGTAATATTTGATTTTGTACTTCAAACTAGTAAATCAACAGATAAAAGGGTCTGAAAGATGTTGAGTTGGTGTCATTTGTGAAAGTGGTGGGTTTTCCGGAGATATTAGTATTTTTGCTAACGCAAGTTCCTCCTTCATCTATATCAATATCAAATAACGAGATACAATGGAAATTCTTTCGTGAAGTTTCTCTTGTTTTTTTTTTTTTTTTGGTGTCATTGGATATCAAATAAAGCATGGATTTATTGAGTGTATGCAAGTGTATGTAACCAGGGTGTCAAATTGAATTCTTTACTATTTTAAACGGGGTCTTGAAATTAAGAGAGTGATGTAACCAGGGTTCCATTGTGATAGACTTTTTCTTAGTTTATTAATGACCAGTCCTCATCAAAGTTAAGAGAATGATGTAACCAGGGTTCCATTATGATATTGACTTTTCCTTAGTTTATTAATGACCATTCCTCATCAAATTTTTTGACAGCGATATGCCTCTTAGGCACTGGACCACTACTGAAATTAACTGAAAGTTATCTTTCTGGTGCAGACATCTAGCCAGGGAAGGGTTGCTGATCCAAATATTACAAAGTACTCGGTGAAGGTTCTACCTGTAAGTTTCTGAGCTTGTTTATGAAAAATCATGTTACTATCTCAAGAGGTGGACTTTATCTATCATATTTTAAGGATATTTCCTAGCTCCATCACCTAGAGATATCCATGAATAGCCATCCTTTGTATACATGCAAACAAGGATTCATTATATTTTGTGTTCTTCCGCCATCTAAAGTTGAGATTTCAGTATCTGTGAAGTATTATCTGATTTGTCCTATCTTGCACTTTTCCAGTTCCATAACGACACAAGTGCCTATGGATTTAGAGAATTCTTCAGGCGTAATGGAATACGATCATCAAATCCACAGTAAACCTCTGGTGAGGATTGAGTTCATGCCAATGTATTAAATAACTTTTGATTAATGGTTGATTGGATGATGCTCATGTATTATGAAAAAGAAAACCTTGGCACATATGCAACATATTGAGAACAATGGATTAAGTTCTACTGGTTTGTTTCATTTTGACCTGAAAGCTGTATTATTTTATGTTTTAACAGCTGTCTCTTTAGGTTCCTTGAATATTTGATTTTTTAAAAATTCCAATCTAATTTCAATAGTGCGAATGAAGCTTTCAGCTTTTTGTAGTTAGTTTTTTGTTGGTCGAAATTTATTCAATTAGTTTTAGTGTCAAAAGAAAAAGAAGGGGATCGCAACATGATATCTTTGGATCCTTTTTACATTCCTTTTATATTTTGTGTGAAATTTTGAAGGAAGTTAATGAGAAGGAAGTGTCTCTTATGTGTGGAAGATACAGAGAATGGTTAGAAGGTCAAAATCAAAGATTATATATATCTTTCATATTTGTTATAATCTCCACTTTTGTCTTTACCTCCTTTTGTTTTATTAGTTCCTCACTCATATCCCTTCCTCCATGCCCCTTCTACCAGCTATGATACCATCACAGATTCACAGCTATGATACCATCACAAATCAAAATGACATTAATTACCCTGATATTATATGAGAAGCAATATTAGAATTGACCTTTTGTTGTATTTGGTTATCGTCCTTTTATATGGTGCAATGTATGTTTTAAATGAAAAATAAAACTAAGTAATGCATAGCTATTTTCTGTACAGAACCAAATTGTGGGTGGGACTGGGATGGGATTGAGATTTGGGACTTCGAAAGTGAAATCCCCTTCCATCTCCTCTATCCACTCCATTTCCTTGTCTTTCTACAAAGCATCCTAAGTTGCACGTGCATTACAACCAGCCAGAACTAACCCATCATGTTCATCATGGCCAACCTACCCTGTGTACATTGTACTGCCCAGTTCGTATGTATACCATAGACTCTGCAACTTTCTTCTGTCGAAACATACACTCAGAGTCATCGATTGTTCCGGCTATGAGAGCCGAATAGGGCAATCGTCTCAGAAACCCCCAATTCGTGTACATTAAGCTAGAGATCCCCCAAGCGTGTATGTTATTTTCCATGCCTAAAGTATGTCATGCCTTTTTTGAATTTCAATCAGAAACCCAACAAATTAAAGAAGTCGACATTTTCTAGCGAGTATAATTAAGCTGCATGTATTAGGATTCAACAAAACAGTGGACGGCAAACTTCCATATTAGACCAATAATTTGAAACTTTATGATCATCTTTATGCTTTCAGACTAAAGATTCTCTTTTTTTTGTTCATGACTTTACCACGTTCATACTATAAGCAGTACTAGTTGAGCAGTTATATAGCTCTTACCGTCCATCGTCTGCATCGTTACTACTACGTTCACGCTAACGATTGGGAGCAAATTGGTGTTTCAATTCGCACATTTCATATATTGTTTGAGGACGTATACCTCTACATTTAATATTTGAGTTCAAACATACTCTTTATTTGAGAAATTCTATTGTGATCTCTATATTTTCTCTTATAATTATATAAATTTTTCTCGCGCGAACTTTCTAGTTAGGGTTGTGGAAAACTTGGACAAAAGCAACCCCCAAGATAAGGTCTTTTTTTTTTGTTTTTTGAAAGTAATGAATATATTCATAGCAAACACAGGCTATAATGGCCCAATACATAGTTCGCATCAGGGGATAGGTGTCATTACACTTGAAACAATTCCGTTCTTTTTGCAGGAGCCTAGCAGAATAACATAATTCTAAACTAAGAATAGTAGCAGGCAAAGGTCCCGGTGCCAATGTGCTCAATTGCGGTACACCAAAAAAACTTTGCATCTAGATGTGTAGAATCACTGATCATTCTGAAGCTATGATCCCTAAAAAAACATAGAATATCTTTGATTTTTATTTATAAAAAACATCTGATTTATTAACTGCCAAAGGTACTGATTGGAATCTAATATAAGAGGAACCGACAATATTGGTCAGAGAAATGAATAGATATTGGGGTTTCATCCAAGTATCGCTGAAACGCCACCGTATTGGCTGTTCGGTTTGTGTTATAGACGTCCGTGACGCGTCCCTGCCTTCATCACACATTGCCGGCCCGTCGGTTCTGTACTTGCAGATATGTCTAGGCTAGGCTAGGCTCAGTGATTACGTCACATTCTGTTGGTTCACACGGTGTGAAGTGCCAGGTGTCAAAGGGGACAGCAGCGGTTATGGAAGCGGTGAGGGTAGGTAACTAGGTACTAGGTAGCCTAAGCCTCCCTCTTAAACCGAGGAGGGGCATAGAAGGAAGTAAGGAACAGACAGAAAAGACGTGGGACTTTTGTACAAGAAAACTACTACTGCGAAAGGGACGTGCCTTAGATTTTTGTGTTTGAGAAGGAGAGGTCCTGGAACTCATCTTTCTATTTTTCAATTATTAACCCGATTAGCAGAAGCAAGCGTGATCTAAGTTTCTCCCATGTGTATCCATGCTCCGATGCAAGGTAATTAACTAGGAACATAGCAAAGTTTCAATAGATTATTGAGCAACGATAGCAAAATCTCTCACCATACTACATCATTAATATAAAGAGCATTATAAGAATTATGCTTATTGGATAAAAGTAAGGTTTTAAATTTCTTCGAAACTGTCGGAATTTCCATAGAAATTTCCGTAATTTTGAAGTATCAAAACGAAATCCATATGCTATATCATTTCCGTCAAGAGTTTTCTGAAATTTTCCGTATATTTCCGCGAAATTCTTAATTTCTGAAATATCTGCATTACACATAAAAAATATATTTAAAAATTCACACCGAAATTTTGTCTAAAATTTCTCTTAAATTTATGTGAAATTTGTATGTCACCAACAATGATTTTTTTACTTCATACTTTCATGAAGAAATATGAAATTTTGATTTTGATTTTTTTTTTTTGCAATCAAGTCGAATACAACACGTCCAAAAAAAAAAATTTGAATACAAAAAAAAACTTTTTTGCTTTTATCTGCTACAAAGTTGAATGCTCCTCCAACAACATAATTCCTTTTTTGCTTCGTCTCAAATGTCGTATGCTTCATAACATGAAACACCATATTGAGTAATTTCACAATATCCGATATATGGATTGCATGTGGAAAGAGATCAACACACATACAATACTCATGTAATGAAATACCAAAATCATTTCTAAAATTCATGTATTTGGGAGCAGTATTGTATGATACTAAATGGAAGCAGTTCAACCAGCTAGATCGAACCACATTGTAGTAGCTTTTATATTCTTTTTGTTGTACTTGTTCATTTTCATTTACGAGATTTTGGTATTACGTCATACTCATTTTTAATGTAGACGTAACAGCAACCAACCAAGTGAACCAATCAACACTTACCTATATCATTTATCTCCAACCAACTTTGGAGAAAATTGAAGTGCTCACCTTTCAACACAGTTGAGAATAATGAAAGAACTTGAAAAGCTTATGAAGACTATAAAGCCTCTGGACTACATTTATAAGAGCCAAAACTGTCCCCCACTTACTGAGGAAGGTATACGGAAAAAACAGTGGAATGAGAGTGTGATGAGAATCTTAATTGTAAAAATAAAAATTGTATTATTGCCAAGTTTCTCGGTTAGCATTTTCTGACCAAGAATTAATCAATATCTTATGGAGGATTTGTTCTACAATTGCCCAGTTATTTACGTCCAAATTAAGGTGGTGGACTATTGTGTGCGAACTTTCTTTCGATAGACTTCCTTAAAAATAATAGGCTACAGTCACTCTTGTTTTTTGAATTGGCCCGAGGGGCAATAATATCATTCATCACAAGCCAGAATAAGCTGTTACATATCCTTCTGCTGCCATTTAAGGACATAGGCAGACAAGAAAATAGTGGTAGTACCCACAGTCGTATATAGAAATAGACATACTCATTAGACATCAAATACGTAGAGGTAGCGAGGATCCTCCATTAGTACTACGCCGGAGGCGCTAGAGATCTAAGTTCCTAATACAAGAAACATTATTGTAATTAGACAAAAGCTAAAAATATAGGGTTGGGCCAATGGCCTAAACCCTAGCCCAAATAGCAATGGACTAGGGCAAAACCCTAGCCCAACAGTTTGCGGCCCAACAGGGGTAGTCCACCAAGGAAGCTTGCTCCAGACCCATCATTCTGGTTCGGGCCAGTCCGCCTTGTCCTCTCACCATCCCGTCGTACCTCACCCTTACGGCCGAGCTCCGTTGCTGACCCACGTCGCCTGACCAGTCACCACGCTTCGCCTTGCCTCCAAGCCGTCTCGTGCCAGCGTCGCCGCGACATACCTCCAGCACAGAAAAACCATCCCAGATCCAGGCCCTGCAACCGCACCCCATCGATCGGATTCCAAGGCACCGTCGATTCGAGGACCCAACAGCGAGGAGCGGCGACCAGACTTGTAAAGCACGATCATCCCTTCGACCATCCCAGCTGAACATTCTGACAAAACCCGAGCAAAAACTCCCTCCGACAAACCCATGGGCAGTAGACCTCTTGTCCGGCAGCAAACCTATCATAGCGGTGTGGCCGGAGACCAACCCCGACGTCCAGGCGCCGTCGGACGAGAACAAAATTGCAACCAGAGGCCTTCGGGTTTCTGAAGTGAGAGTTGAGAAGAGAGAATTTGAGAAAACTCTCAATTTGATTGATAATAATAAGCTACACTCACTTTCTTTGAATAGTCTACAGATTAAGATATTTGAATACATTACTGATATGATTTTTTCGATTAGATACATGATATAGTTGATTAAAACCATAGTTAGTAATCAACAAGATGTTTATAGTATGCGAAAAATACGTACTTGTATTATTCGGACATTTTATCAAATAGTTCGTTGAATTACTCCATTTTATCAAAAAAATGTAAAAACGTGTTTTATTCGCGTATAATATGAAAAATTACTAACTATGATTAAAACATCATATTCCGTTTTACTGTAGACGTAACAGCAAAAAACCAACACTCATCTATATTATATTTAAGAGAACCCATTTTGACTAGTTGATTAAAACGTCATACTCCTTTTTAATGAAGACGTAACAGCAACCAACCAAGTGAACCAACCATTACTTATCTATATCTATACCTATATTATATTTAAGAGAACCCACTTGTGAAAAGATAGTAAAAGCCTTAGACCTTATGTTAATTTTTAATAATTGAGTGGCAATATGATAAATAGTAAAATAAAATATTAAATAAAAAAGAAAATAAATAATCTTTTGAACAATTAAGTTAGATCTTGAGACTTAAAGAAAAATCAAGTCGAAATTTTGGAGTAGTATTGTATGATACTAAATGGAAGCAGTTTAACCAGCTAGATCGAACCACATTGTAGTAGCTTTTATATTCTTTTTGTTGTACTTGTTTATTTTCATTTACAGAGTTTTGGTATTACGTCCCCCCCCCGGTCCCGTTTTCTAATTGTTAGTGAAAAAGGGGTGATGTCCAAGCCTCCCACTGGGTTCCAACCATAAAAAAAAAAGAAAAAGTAAATCACATTCGATCACATTATCAATATACAACACATTTATAATTACACATAGATAAAAACACTAGTTTAGCAACATACTACAATACTAGTTAATTACTCGTCCATATTAAATATCACAATTCTATTATAATGTATAATTTTAGAGAGGTTACATTGTAAATAGGTTTATTATAGATTAGTTTAGTCTATGTAAAAGTTTCATTCAAAAATATCATTTTATAAAGGGAAAAATTCACCAACGGTGTCTGGACACTTAGGGGACTTTCAGAATGATACCTGAACTTACAAAGTTATCAATGTGATACCTGGACTCATTTTTTCGTATCAACATCGTACCTATGACCAATTTCCGTAACGGCTCCGTGACGGAAATTGGCCGTAGGTATCACACTGATACGAAAAAATGAGTCCAGGTATCACATTGATAACTTTGTAAGTTCATGTATCATTCTGAAAGTCCCTAAGTGTCCAGACACCGTTGGTGAACTTTTCCCAATTTTGCACGTGCGATGCACGTGAGTCACTTAATGAAGACAAAATGACCGATTTACCCTCAAATTCTTTCTTTCTTTATTCTTCTTTCTTTCTTTTTTTATTCTTCTTTCTTTCTTTCTTTTTTTATTCTTCTTTCTTTCTTCTTCTTCTTTTTTAGTTTCTTCTTCCCCTGATTTGAATCATCAAGATTCAAATCATCTTTCTCGTCCGATTCCCACCGCCGATCGCCGATCAAACACCGCTGTTGCGTCTCAATCCACCTTCATGCACCACAGATGTTTCTGGTTCCCCCAACTTCAAATCCTATATCAAATTGAAATTGTGCATTGAGGCTTCACCGCTCACTCCGAGTTCATCCCCGCCGCCACTGCCAATGACTTGACCACCACCACTCTCGTTCTCTCCTCCGACCCCCTTTTATACACCATTGATCAGAAACTCAGACCCCGCCAGCCCTCCACTCTCAAATCACAGCTCCAATCCCACCCCTCCATCCTCTCCTTCGTTCCCGACATGCAACACCACCTCCACACCATCCTCACCTGCAATTTCATCGGTTTAGCCGACAACTTCGGCCTCTAGCCCAACTTCGATCAGAGGCAATTTTAGGCAGACAAAGATTAACAACTTCGGCCTCCACACCATCCTCACCTGCAAAAAATTTGAGCTGTTCTTATTCACCAGCTTCGCCACTCCGCTGCTACCCACCATTGTGCCTCGCCGATTAGTAGACAAAGAACTCGGAGCCTCCACCATCGATAAATTGAGGCTCACGTTCTGCGTGTCCTGCGCGGCGGATATCGGCATCGTCGTAGAAAATGTTGTATGAACATAAATTTAGTTTGGGTTCCACGGTGGCAGCTAGTCGAGCTCGTTGATTTCGGCCTTGGCTTTCTTGATTAGCCAATCGACGACCTTGCTAGGCTGGTCGTATCCAAGCCAGTCCTGCATGTCGTAGAATTGAATGGCGGTGTGGGCGACGAGCCTGATGCTGCGGTCCCTGGGGCCTTTGGTGGTGCAAACCTTGCTGTGGCGGTCCTTCCGGCCGTTGGTCCTTAGAATGTGGCCTTGAGCCTCCACGATTTCGCTAGCGGTGGCCTTAGAATCTTGATGATTCAAATCAGGGGAAGAAGAAACCAAAAAAGAAGAAGAAGAAAGAAAGAAAGAAAGAAAGAAGAATAAAAAAAGAAAAGAAAAGAAAAGAAAGAATTTGAGGGTAAATCGGTCATTTTGTCTTCATTAAGTGACTCACGTGCATCGCACGTGCAAAATTGGGAAAAGTTCACCAACGGTGTCTGGACACTTAGGGACTTTCAGAATGATACCTGAACTTACAAAGTTATCAATGTGATACCTGGACTCATTTTTTCGTATCAATGTGATACCTACGGCCAATTTCCGTCACGGAGCCGTTACGGAAATTGGTCATTGGTACGACGTTGATACGAAAAAATGAGTCCAGGTATCACATTGATAACTTTGTAAGTTCAGGTATAATTCTGAAAGTCCCCTAAGTGTCCAGACACCGTTGGTGAATTTTTCCCTTTTATAAATGCAATTAATGTGATTTCTGTTTAAGGAAAACTGAAATCGGGAGAGAATTGAGTCGTGCTTTCATTGATAATAGGGGCCTCTTTATATAGAAGATTACAAGGCATAGAATCAGAGTTGTACAAGGAAACATAATATTACATTGATTGAATATCTCCAAGATTCTCCGATATTATCTCTAATTCTAACCTTATTACCACTAGGTTAAGTAACCTAGAGTTTGGGCCAGACACATATTCTGGATTTACTTGAACACTCCCCCTTGTGTCGCCCAAACGTGATGCTCCTCTCGTTGCCTCATTAAAAACCTTGCCGAGTAACAAAAATCCAGTGGGACAAAAATAACCTCGGTCGAAGGGGAAAAAGAGCACAACACACCCTTCACGTTCCGAGACCATATATATAGACATCTCCCCCTGATGACTACGATCATGGGAATTCGGATAACTTCCGCAAACGATGCTACCAACATATTTCTCGAAAGTGGAATTTAAGCAATGACTTAGTGAGCAAGTCTGCCACACTGTCCTCAGATCGAATTTAGTTCACTTTGATCTTGAGGAGAATCTGTTGTTGCTGATCATGCTTGGTGTTGTCGCTTTTGATGTAGCCTTACTTCATTTGTTCAATGCAAGCGGCATTATTTTCATAAATGCTCGTAGGCTCATCTGTGGTAGACTTCAAACCACAATTGCTTCGAACATGCGTAATTATGGATCCAATCCATATACATTCATGAACGACTTTGTGAAAAGCAATAATCTCTGCATAGTTCGAAGATATAGCGACTATGGTATGTTCTGTAGACCTCCAAGATATCGTGGTCTTTACCCATGGTGAACACTTAACCATTTTGGGAACGAATTTTGTGTAGGTCAGAGAGATACCCAATATCAGCAAAACTTCCAAAACACTAATGTTGTTTTGGGATGGGAATGAAGGACGCAGGCCAGTGTTGGCGGTGTCGTGGTGTGTGATGGGTCCGAATTCATCATCTCTCTGTAGGGATAAAGCTTGCCCATATCAGTCGTACATCTCTAGTATCGAAAGATATCTTTTACACCAATCTAATGGCGTTGCGTTGGCACAGAGCTATACCTAGCTAACAAGTTCATTGCAAATGAGATGTCCGGTCTTGTGCATTGAGCTAAGTACAATAATGCGCCTATTGTACTCCAGCAGGGCACCTTTGCCTCTAGCACATCTTCGTCATCATCCCTTAGACGAAGAGGATCATTTTCAAGATCAAGACTATGGACGATCATGAGGGTGCTTGAAGGCTTGACCTTGTCGAAATGCCTAAGCATCTATCAACACGATGCTCAAGTTCCAAACTGAGACATAATCATGTTCTCCTAAGATTTTTCATCTCAAACTCGGATTTCAAGTGTTCAGCGGTTTCCCTTAACTCTTTAAGGGCTTCTAATGAAGATCATGTCCAACATGAACCGCGATAGAATCCGAAACTTGTTATGGAAACGCGTGGGCATATCACTTCCCAATCAAGTAGTCACTTTAGTGAGCGTTTCAACCTCGTTGTAAACGTGCTCTGTGGTCTAGAGCCACTTGACTTGGGTGAATGAAGTTCACCATGAACCTTCATGTATATTCCGTATCTAGATCCCCATAGAGATACATAGTGACCACATTCGTAAGCTGCATGTTTAGTTATTCGGAAACTACCAAACTGACAGGGTAGTGGAGTGCAATGACATCCATTACAAGAGAATATGTCTCATCGTAGTCGATTCCAGGGCGTTTTGTGAGAAGCCTTGCACCATAAGATAAAATTACATATCTTTTTCTCATCAAGCTTTCTAACGAAGACCCATTAATCAACAAATTTTATTTTAGGAGGTGTTGTCATCACTGGCTCGAAAACCTTCCTCTTCGTTAGAGAATCCAACTTAACCTGGATCGCATCTTTCCATTTAGGCCAATTTTCTCTACATTGACATTCATTCATCAACAGAGCGTGGTTCGATATCATCTGACTCAACAAACTCATGCGCTATGGAATGCGCGAATACATCGTAAATCACGATGGAGTTTCTATCCCACGTCTCATGTACACTAGTGTAATTTTCAATAGGTTCTGACGTTGAGGTGTCCCCTAACGATAACCATAATCCGAAAGATTCTCATGAGACTGATTTTGAGTGTCGATGATCCAAGGATTGAGTTGTGCCAAATTATCATTCGAATCCACGGGCCTCCCACGCATCTTAGCTGGGGCCATGGCCTGTAACGCCAGCGTGCTACTCTCTATGGCGTTGGCGCCATGCCTACCTCCGTGTAGGGTGGCGCTACGTCCTCTAGTAGGGACGTTCTTCCTTGAAGGCATGATTGCAGTAGATATGTGTGATCTCGTCACTTTAACAGGGATCGAGATGAGACATAGTGGGAACAGACCAAGACAATTCTTGTCGCTCCTGTTGAACATCTATGTTCTTATCTCCCCCTAACGACGGGAAGACTGTCTCATCAAAGTGACAATCTGCAAATCTAGCGGTAAGGAGATCGCCTAGCAAGGGCATTAAGTGGCAGACCGTTGTTGGAGTCTCAAAACCAACGTAGTTGCACATTCGTCAGGGAGGACCCATCTTCGGGCGCTGTGGCGCCATAAGAGGCACATAAACAGCTTACTCAAATATGCGTAAGTACAAGATGGTACCCAGTCACTAGTTGTAACGCAGAGGTAAATTGAGTAGCTGTGGGTCGTAGACGAATTAGCATAGCTACATGCGATATTGCATCTCCCCAAGCGGATATAAGGAGATTGGTGCGCATTACCAATTTTCGGGCTACCATCGTAGTTGTTTTCGTGAGACCATTTGGGTGTGTACATGGGAGTATGATGTCTAACATCAGTCCCATTGCAATAACCATAAAAAGTCTTCGATGTAAACTCTATAGCATCGTCAAGTCCAATTGACTGTATAAGGATGATCCGGGAAGTGAGCCCATTGTCATATGATATGTGCTAAGAGTGTAGTATAAGCAACATTTACAGGTGGACAATAGCACACCACGTGACCAGCGTGTTTGCGTGTCAACCAACATCATGAAATATTTAAACGTCTGCAAGTTGATTGAATCAGTCCACAAAATCCCCATGGATTCTATGTAAGAATAATATGAGAATTTTCATATCCTTTGCATAAGACGGTCTCAATCCTAATTTCCCTAAGGAACGGGATTTGTAAAACGAGCGAGAGGCCTTAGAAGCAACCAATGAGGATTTTGGTTGGGCCTGAGCGTCTGAAACGCTATAGGAAGCAAGGTTGGCGATTGTAGCATCACCCGGGGTGCCATCACCATGATGGACGCCATCCATGACATCATGGATATGGACTGTGCCAGCCCTAGGATGGTGTTGGAAGATGGCGGCGCCAGAGGTAGCGGCGACGATCACACTTAGTTTACGAATCAACTTTTGATTCTTGCTTCATTTCGCTCGAAAGAATGGATGTCCGTGTGAAGTCTTTAGCAGACGGATCATCATATCATGACTAGGATGACCTATCCTGTCGTGACAAAGACAATATGTGTCTAAATCCAAGAGATCTTCTCTCATAACTTTATTGGATTTAATAGCTCGAATAGTAACATAAAGTCCACTAGAGAGACACATAAACTTCTCAAAGTTGCAATCATTAGAGGTATTGCAAAGGAACTCATTTTTCGTTCTCTACATGCGTTTCTGCATGAAATTCGTTGGCTATTTATAGAGTGCGATTTGCCCTAGGAAGAGAGTTTCTATGACAGTAATCAAGGTGCCATTTGGCAAGGGGAACTGAGGCTATTCCATGTCCATGAACTAATACTGATGGCCCAGCCATCGTAGTCACAAAGTAATATGCTCAGAATCAAAATGGAGTCATAATGAAAAGAACTCGAAATTTTATTCATAAGCCAACGGAGTACATCATTGTTTCTTAACCATTAAGAGAATCTAATCCAAGTACTAGCTAATGCAAAACAATGGTAGTCGTTTAACTTCTTTCATTAACTCCAAAATAAATATGACCAGATGAGTAGAGAGATGTAGATGGAGCAAAGCTCGCCTAAGTACCACTTATCTCAAAACCTTCCTAAACATCATACTCACTTTGGATTAGCCTACTTTGAAGAGAAACTAAACCAATGACATTTAGTACAAAATATATGGCAATTGCCTGTTACATCTCTTGGAAAAATAAAGACTTAAACAGAATTGGCGATCTATTGATCCCAGCCAGATTGGAAGTCTTCAACCCTTCTCTCTAGATCATCTTCTTGATCTTCTTGTTCCACATAGTGAGTTTCTCTTGCTTCACAATATGCTTTGTAGGCGGTAACAATATTTCCACGAGCTCTACAAATGTGTGCCTAATGACCAGACACTCCACATCGGGAACATACACCTCTGTGCTCAGACTCTATTGATTGAGGTGCTTTGAAAGCGTCATAAGGATGTCACTTAGTATTGGTGGCGCTACCAACATGGCCAGAGGCGATGCCTCCCTCTCTCTTTCTACGTTGACCTCTTCGGTTCATTGTTCGCCTATTTTGGCGGTTACCTTCCTGAGTAGAGCGATTATATGGACCAGAACGTCCAGAAGTATCCCTAAGATTAGGATTTCGCTCTTGGCTCCCTCTCTGTTTCCACGGATCTCGAATTATATTTCTACACAAGGATGTTGTCATGCTTTTCAGCGACATTCATAGCTCTAATGAGCTCATGAAACCTTGTGATCCATCCTGCAGTAACATCGATTCGATAGTTCTTGGTAACCATCAATGTAGAGACGGGGAAGGTAGAGAGAGTCTTCTCAATCAACATCGCATCTGTGATCTTTTTACCACAGAATTCCATTAAGGATTTAATGCAAAGTGCTTCCGAGTTGTAGTCAAGAACTGTCTTGAAATCACAGAAGCGGAGGCTATGCCATATCACGTCTAGGTCAGGAAGCAGGGAGTCACGGACGTTGCCAAATCTTTCTTCGAGTGAGACCCACAGCTTTCTAGGGTCTTCTTCATTCATATACTCGTACTGGAGCGAATCATCATATGACGAGTCGTTAGGATGATGTCTTTCGCCTTATTTGCCTCCAAGGCTACTCTATTTGCTTCCAAAACTTGAGCTTACTCAACAGTTAGCACGTCTTGGCTAGGCTCTAGAATCGTATCTAGGATTCCATCGACCTTGAGATGCTGGCGAACATCACGAACCCACTTGTGATATCCAGAGCCAGTTGTTCCCAATGGAGCGAAGTCCAGTTTGTTCAAGTTACTCATCCTGAAAGAGAACAAGAAAAATGGTTAGTTTCGGAGCGGAAAAAGCTACCATGAAAACATATAAAATTTCTGAGCGTAGCCGCTTCCAAAAATCCGATTCCAAGAGGTATTGGATTAGATCGAAACAATGATGTGTTTGTGGTCGATCATAACTTCTCAACAAACTCTAAGTTTGGAGGACTCTACAAGCTCCAAGCTTGGAGTGAGCACAAACCCCCACAGTTGGGCTTTTGGTCTCCCCTATGAAGAAGAAAGGGGAGTAGAAAAAAGGAGTTTGCAAGTTCCCGATAAAAAGAAGAGAAATTAGAAAACTTAAAAACGGGAATTTTTAGTAAAAAATACCTCGAAATAGTGATCGGATAGTAGCCGGAAAAGTGTCGGGAAGTCGCCGGAAAAAGTAGCGGAAAAAGTGGCCGGAACTGTTTGGCTGGTGGGCTGCCCTTCTCTCGTCCTTTTTTTTTCTTTGGCACGTGGGTCGCGGGTCCCTGGGTTGCTTCTCTTTCTTTT
Organism: Rosa rugosa; assembly: GCF_958449725.1. Taxonomy (NCBI): domain Eukaryota; kingdom Viridiplantae; phylum Streptophyta; class Magnoliopsida; order Rosales; family Rosaceae; genus Rosa; species Rosa rugosa. The sequence goes on along the minus strand of NC_084824.1, from coordinate 42,599,070 downwards.
CTTTTCTTCTGGGCCCTTCGCTTTGTCTATTCTTCTTTTCTGGGCTGCATGCTTGCGCTGGGCTCGGCTGGCATGCAGGTGTAGGGAGGATGGGAGGTTGGTGGTTCAAGAACGTGCAGCGGTTCTGCCGGCCGGTTCAGGAACTTTCCGGCCGGTTTTGGCCGTTATTTTTTTTGGTTCCGGGTTTTTGGATTTAGGACGCCTGTGATGGAAAAAATTCACGGTGGTGTGTGATATCTCGGTCTTGCAAACAGAGCACTCATCAGAAGCAATGGAGGCACTCTGGACGTGAAGCCATTTGTAGATGCAAGGCCAGCTGTACGGATGGCCACAGAGGGTGACCACTAGCTCGCATGCAAAGTCTAAGCAGATGTTGCAGTCAAAGCCACCTTTTTTTTTTTTTTTTTGAGGAGGAAACAGTACTCTGTTTCTTGTTTAATTGTGAAATTCTAAACCCTAAGTTTTGGTAAAATAGGGCGGAAGGCCCAAAAGGAAAGAAAAAGGGAAAAAAAAAATGTATATTGAGGGGCAATAGAGGCCTATAAAAGGTCTATTGCGGTTTTGAATTGATGTAATCTCTTCGTTTTTTTTCTTTAATCAAAATTTTAATTGTGTAATTTTAGGAAGATTAGTTCAAATTTCAGTAATCGAAACGTCTATTGGGGGGCAATAGACATTTATTGCCATTTTATTAGAGGGCAATAGGCGTATATTGGAGGACAGTAGACATCTATTAGGTGGCAATAAGTTACTGGGGCAATAGACGTCTATTGTGGTGACGTCTATTGGAGACAATAGAGGTCTATACGTCTATTGTGGGGCAATAGACGGCAATAGAACTAGCCACCACCATTAACAACTTTGCAAATCTCAACTATAAATGTTGGCATCGGGTGAGACTTTTGGCGGGTGAAGTGTGATTAACATATGCTGATATGCCCTAAGCAAAAGAATGGTCATTAGCAAAAAAGGAAAAAAGGGAAAAAAGAAAAAGAACAGACATGTAAAAGCTCAAACTTCAAAGTTCATGAACAATGCGATTCAATTTGGAGTCTTTTGTGGTGACCATATGTGACATTGTTTCAATCAAACAAAGACGGCAAATAAACCCAACACGTTACTACAAAGTACCACTATACAAAATCATGTCATTTAAAAATGCTTAGTTGATCATGTCCTTTGTACAGAATACACTGTCGCTTAGTAGGAAAAAATCATGCTTTTCTCTAATTTTAACGAAGGAAGAATTAAAATTTACATTTTCATCCTATTTTATGAAAAACACAATGGTAAAAAATGAATATAATGTTTATTTCAGAAATGAAAAGTGTAAGAATTGAGCTCTTGCATAAAATCATATACAATAAGGGCAATGAATTTTCATTCCCAATATTAAAGAGATTGGAAAACGAAGTTTCATAATAAAATCAAGAGAATAATAGAATTTCATTACCAATATTAAAGAGATTGGAAAACGAAGTTTCATAATAAAATCAAGAGAATAATAGAATTTCATTATCAATATTAAAGAGATTGGAAAACGAAGTTTCATACCAAAATCAAGAGGATAATGAAATTTCATTACCAAACAACTCATCGGTTATTTTTTTCCGCATCATAAGCGTAAAAATAATTGAAATTCGGCAACTTTCGAATATTATGTATTTTTGAAAATTTTCGCTCTCTGTTTCTAAAATTAATTCTAACCTAATTTCCCGTTACCCTACACATGTTTGTTTTCTTCAGGTGTCATATATTCTTTTTTATCTATTTAATCAAAATTCAATATGCCCAGAAAAGGAAAACAAAAATTTTACTAATTAAGTTTTTGACAGTAGCATCATGACCATTCACCAACTCGGTTTGCGAAGCCTATAAAAACGCCTTTTGCCCGTGACAACTCAAATCTGCCAAACACTCTTCTCTCTCTCTCTCTCTCTCTCTTTGTTTCCGCCTATTCCCATTTTCAGACCAAATACAAATTCACCATCTGTTTCCAAAAACACATCTCTCTCTACCCATCTGCTACTAAATTTCCTTAGTCTCCTGAAATGGTACGCATCTCTCTCACTTTCTCTCATTCATTCTCTGGTTTTGATTGTCATGGGTTTGTTTGTTTATTTTTGGATGATTAGATGCTCGTATTCAATTCGCTTCCCTATCTCTGTTTTTCATAGATTAAAACCCATAAACCATTACTGGGGTTTTGTCTCCTACGTGTTCATCTCTGTGTTCATTTTTGTTTCTCTCGCTCAAAACCCGAGTTTGAATCTTTCCGACTAACAAACAAACAAACAACATTGGCTGTTTTCCGGCTTCTGAAAACGCTTGATTCACTGTGCGGCTAGCTTTTGCTAATATATATATATATATATATATATATATATATATATATATTAATATGATTGGAGGCTCAGACTCTTTGTATTATTTTTTGTTTCGTGTGAATGAAGTGAAAAGGAAATTGCTTTGGGTGCTGGAATCTTTTCATTTCTTTACTTGTTTTTCTTTTAATTATTGGCGCTTCCCGTAACGCCAAGACTAGGATAACATGCACCATTCCTAGATTAGGTCCAAGTGTTCACTTCATTTCTCCACCTACGCAACCCCGTTTCTTTTTCCACGCAAAAGCTTTTATGAAAGGTTTCCGGAATATTTTTCCGCAAATAAAGATTCTTTTTTAAAAATTATTTGGTATATTTTTGAGTACGACATGCTTATACTTATGTTCTCCTCTCCGTCATCTATATCTTTATGGGGAGATTTCATGAATTTCCTACTTTCGTGTCATATCGTTCGGACAAGTGTTACTTCATCAGTAAGCAAGCAACTACTAAATTAATTTTTCCCTTTGTTTTTATTTTGGGTCAAATAATGAGATAGACATGTCAACCAAAAACTATAAAAACAATGAGATAACTACAAAGAATTCATTTTCAAGATGATCAACAATTCTATGGTGGATCGGCTTTTCCATGGTGTGAGATCCATTAACTTTAATGGGGTCCCATATCCAGTCAGAAGCAGGCCACCCCAACGCGGCTCCCTGCTCCCACTTAATTAGCTTCTATCTTTTATGTTTTTGAAGAGAGGGAACTCAAATTTGATTTTTCATTGTTTGTCCTCATTTCTCTTGGAATCTCTGGAGTGCAAGCCTCTGCAACCCAATGCTCCCAAATTGGCATTTGGCAGCAGCTTATTATAGGATGTTACATTTTTGTCAAAGGAAAGAAAATTCATTAATACAAACATCGAAGCACATCGCATAACCAAGAAGGTTGATCCTCGATCACATTATAATAGGATGTTGCTTGAATTTAAAAATAATTACCTACATATTACAAATTTAAACTTGAATTTGTTTTCCTTAACTAAGATAGGAATAAAAAAAGACGTATTTGAGGATCTGTGTTCAAATTCATAAATTTAGGTTCAAATGGTGTGCTCCAAATAATAAGATGATTCGTAATACTTTTTAGCCTCGTTTATTCACTTCCCATGCTTGAAAAGTATATGGTTGAATACACTATTTTATTGATTAAAATGTTCATATCAAAACTTGAAAATACTAATGCTGTGCCAAATATATGCTTATAGTTTCCTAATTGCTTTCCTAGTGTTAGGCAGCACCATAAGCCCATAAGGAGGTAGATTATTTCCCAACAATTTCCTTTTGAAAACCTAAACAAGGCAATCCGAACTGCACTATTCCTTCAATTTAGGGCTGTCACTTGGTTTGGTAATTACCAAACCGACCGAATACCAACCGATACTTTAGGTTTGGTAAACCGACTTTTTGGTAACCGAGACTGATAAAACCGAAATAAAAAATTACCGAAAAAGTTAGTTTGGTTTTGGTAAATACCGAATCTACCGATTGCTAATATTTAGATTTTATATACACACATACATGTATATTAAGAAATAAACATAAAAGTTTTCATAATAGTATGAACATTACTTAATATACTACATAATTAATAGTACATGTATTTTGAGTAACCTAGTCCAAGATGGTTAATAACCTAGTTTTATTGAAAATGGCTAAAATTTGATGTCATATATACAAAAGAAAGCTATGATTAGTAGATGAATACAAAGTTTACGGTTATAAAATTGAAAAACCTAATTTTGTTCATTCTATTTTATATTACAAAGAATTAGTTGTTCTAAAGTTGGTAATACCGAAAACCGAAATACCAAATTTGGTAGATATGATTAAAACCCGAAAATTTTGGTTGGTAATTGGTAGCTCAATTTTGAAACCGAAAGCTTTGGTTTTGAAGTTGGTAATATTTATAACCGATTCGAACCGACCGAGTGACGGTCCTACTTCAATTGATGGATGGTCTTAGTTGAATATTGCAAGTGTATGTAACGTACGTTCATGCTTCACTTGGACATAATGTGAAAAAAAGAGTAATGTTTAAAACTATTGTGAATCGTTTGGCGTGTGTAGGTCTCAGAAGAGGAGAAGATGAGAGTTGTTTTCTTGACAAAGCCATTGTCATTAGAAAGCGAATCGAATGGTGATTACAGAGCTCCTAATATACTTAAGCGCGTCCTAAGCCTATTCAGAAATGTACGGCCAGGATCAGATCTCACTCGCTTCCAGGCAAGTTAACTCTATCAATTTTTGCTTCTTTTATCGGCTTCTATCTGTTTTACTTTAGAAAAGAAAAAAATAAATATCAATTCTATAGCACGTATTAGTCTACTAGCCTTAAATTTATACATAGGCAGGGGTGGTGGAGGATTTCATGAATTTTTCGGTTTTACTGACAAACATTTGCCTATCACATTCTGGAGGCATTTTATCGAGCTCCTTGGGCCCCAATAAGTATGAAATATAGATGTACATTCAAATATTTATTGAGTTACTAAGGCCAATTATTTTGGAAAGTTTTGTGCAAGAGTTACTCACCCCTACATAGTATGCATGTGGCAGAGACTACTGGTATAGGTTGGTCTTTAGGATTTGATCCACTTCATGGAATTCTTTTGTTGAACTATGTATCACACAGTAGAAGATTCTTGATTGTAAAATATCGATGGTAGCTGATCTTTTATTTTACTGCTCTTGCAATTTCAGCTGTCACCTCTCTTTAACATACCAAAGTCACAGCTCCAGTGTTTCGGCGAATGTGTGTACTGCATTAATAATGATATGTTAGGGAATTGCAACAAAGGGGAAACCCCCAAGGACAGGTTCACAGCCGTTGTATCGTGGAGTATTTCTACTTTGCGTCCTATGATTTTTGGAATTGCTCCATACAACCCCATTCTTGGAGAAACTCATCATGCGTCAAGGGGGAACCTCAATGTTCTACTTGAGCAGGTACTTGTAGTCTATTTTCTGCTGATTATAGGCTCAACTTTATGCTGCCATACAGCTGAGAGTACAAAATCCCACAGCAGAAACTCTCAAGCTTGCATGACAATATATACAATCTCAGAGCCTCTCAATCCATTGTGAATTGGGTTTGAGTTGGAACTTGGACACCCCCATCTTTAACATCATGACAGCAAGCAATTCCTCCATGTATAAGGTCCAGTTTGGCCTGGTCACGTGACGAAGCTTGTTGAGAATTCAAAATCCCAAGCTGTGCACCTGATATTAGCACTGCCTCTGCGAGTTTGTGGAGATTTTATGCATAGCTCCACTAGGGTGATTGATTTTTGGGTTTTATGCTTGCAGATTTCACATCATCCACCAGTTACTGCGATGCATGCAACTGATGAGAAATCAAACGTTGAAATGATATGGTGTAACCATCCTACTCCCAAATTCTATGGTAGCTCTACTTCTTATAGCCATTACATAATCAAAAACCAAAAGTCTTAATATAGAGACCCCAAAGCTCAACATTTATTAATCTGTTTGAACTCTGAAAATAAAATCAGAAAGAAATAACACTCACAATTCTTCAGATTGTATAGTTTTTAATTTCCTATCACAGATACCAATCAAATGCATCAAGTCTTTTCCTATCCTCTCTCTCTAGTCTTGTTTTGCAATCTGTGTAGGAATATGAGAATAAAATGTTCCTCAAAACAACAAAATTTCAGTTGAGAAACAATATGATCAATATCCATCTCAAAAGGGTTCTTTTATCTAGTGGCCCTTTGACAAGTGATCAGTGTTTAGTTCTTGTGTTATATATAATAAACTAATTGTTTATTACTGTCATCATTCATCAGGTTGTATATGTTTCCAAGTTACTCTAACCTTTTTTGATGTAATACTTATCACAAACCTAGAAACAGTTAATAAAATCTTTTACCAAACAAAGAAGAAGAAATAATTCTCTTAATTAAGAGTTTGAAACTCACAAGCGGTCCAAGATTTCATTCTTCTACATTTTGTACTGATTGACTCTTTAAGATACTGTTTATACATTCTTTTATTTTCAAATGCGATAGTCCTCATCAAGAAACATGTTGCAGGTACTTCCGTGGAAACTGAGGTGCATGGAAAAAGGGAGCTGAAGCTCCTGAATCATGGAGAAACTTATGAAATGAACGCCCCAAAACTTTTAATCAAATTCCTCCCAGTACCTTGGGTTAATTGGGTTGGTGAAAATAGAATCCGTTGTCATGAGACCGGCCTTGAAGCTGAGTTAAACTATGGAAGCAGTTCCCTTTTTGGCCTTAGGGGAAATCCTAGATCAGTCAAGGGAAAGATCTTCGACTCATCATCCTTGGAGATTCTTTATGAGATAGATGGTCAATGGGATAGGTAATTCACTTTTTTGAACATCTACTATGTTTGTAACGAGTTAAATTTTTCTCTCTTATTGCCTTTTAAACTAATAGACTTGGTTATGATTTATATTTGAGAGAATGCTTAATTTCAAAACACCTCTTAACAGCTTTTCCAGCAAATCACACTTATGACCTTGAAACATGTTTGTGACAATTGTTAACATCTAAACACACTCGTTTTGATGTTCCTGAATTTATTCAAATGCAGAACTGTCAAATTGAAGGACGTTAGCAGTGGGAAAGAAACAGTTATATACAATGCAAAAGAAGCCATCTCAGGACTCAAATCTCCAGTTGTTACAGATCCGAAGGTATCTAGTTTGTACTTCTCTATCTTTAAATACTTTAGCTTGAATTGCTTGTAGTCCAATCTGTCCTAAAATAAATGATTTCTTCATGCATTTGGATCTTTCTTTGGCATTTAGGCTAAAATCTTTCCCATTCTTGTGAGTTGAGTATATACTATTAGACCAGCAATTTTGTGGCAATCAATGTACATGTTTATATATGAAAAGCTGAGGAAATTCGATTGCCTTTTTTTATTAATGCAATTTTACTTGTGCACTTTTATAATATCAATTACATATACTAATAATAATAATACATTAGGGTGATTCTAGTTGAACCTCCAAATTTGCTATTTGGACCTCTCATACTTAGTACACCTCAAATTTACTTTTTATAATACTTAAAAGGCTAAGTAGACCTCCTTATTTTTACCAAAACACCCTTGAACATAAGATACAACAATATGTTACTCTACTCTTTATCTCTATCTGCAACATGAGAAGAAGAATGAATCAAAATCACATGATATTGTTCTCTTATGAGTAGGTCTCTCCTCCATCAAAATTAATAAGAGGTTCTCGATCTTGATATGTTGCTGGAATCCTTTTGATTTTGCTAAAAGAAGGAATTTCAAGGGTTTTGGATTGGAAGATCGAGTAATAACTATATCACAATACTCAATGAATTTAGTTTAAGGAAATTCCAAATTAGATTGTTTTGAATTTATTTTTGTATTAAATGATGGGCCATGTATGAAATTATTGTTTTTTTTTTAGGTAAATTTTAAAACTATATGTCAATATAAGGAAATTCCGGAAAAATAAAAAATTATTTTCATTGAATGTTATATTTAGGGAGGTAATTTAAGAAGAGTATTTTTTTTCTTCAGTTTTCTCTCTTTGTCCTTATTTGTCTTTTCATATGACTTAACAAAATATATTAATAATTGAAAAAAGTTGGAGGTCCAAATATCAAATTTGGAGGTCCAACTAGAATCACTCAATACATTATCCATAGTCAGCTATAAGAGAATATGCAGGCCGTCATTCATGATTGTACAGTTGCATATTTTATTTGCTGCTAAATAGAAAATATTTATATTTTCGTAGACCTGCATGTATGATGCAGACATTCACATATTTCATATCGAATTGCGAATTAGTTAATGTTCATTTCATTTGGATTATAGGGAGTCTGGCCGAGTGAGTCAGCTGTGATCTGGGGTTTGTTAAGCCAATCTATCCTGAACAAGGACTGGGGAAGAGCAAGAGAAGAAAAGAAAGAAGTTGAAGAAAAACAAAGGGAGCTATTTAGAGAAAGAGAAGCCAGAGGTGAAACTTGGGCTCCTAAGCATTTCATTGTGAATTATAGCAAAGAAGGTGGATGGGATTGCTCACCCATTCACAAGTGGGTACCACCAGCCCCCATATCTGTACCCATCTCGTAAGTGTGCATCAACAATCAGAAAACTTATTGGTTCAACTTTTCTCTTCTAATTCATAGACTTTTGGTTGTGATGGTGGGACTGTTGTTAGTAGCTAGATGAACAACCTACCGGCAACCAAGTAGATAAAAGAAACCCACCAAGTTCGTTTTTGGTTGAGGAAAAAATGGCACCATTTACTGGTGGCTGAAGAAGGTATCAAGTGAATTTTTCAGAATAGCAAACTTCATGTACATGCACACTACCACATTTAAAGTATGAATGTGTTATAAGGACTATAAATTGGTGTATTGACTTGAGCCCAATGTGAAGAAGTCTACTCTCAATCCTCTAAACTGATTTATTAGAGGAAAAGGAACCTCTAACTGATCATTATCCCACAAAAGAAAGAATGAAAACCTCCAAACTGATCCAAATATGATTGATGTGCACATGACTCTTTCTTCCAGTTATTCTATAAGTTGAAACAACTGGATTTGCTTTTGGACCCAATTACTAAACCATATAAGTAAACAAACAAAATTAGCTCCCACTAGTTGTGATTTTGATTAATAAAAACCAAACAGTTGTACTGCAAGTAGTCTTCTCCTCTTTTCCAACAACTAAAGATAAACTTTCAAAACAAAAGAGGGGTTATGAATTATGATCACAAATCACTTCACACTAGCTAGGAACTTGATCAAAAACCAATTCTGAGGATCATTCACTTGCCATGATATATATGCTGAGAGAAATTTACAAACCATCAAAAACCAAATCAAGAAAAGCTTTTCTGTTTCATTTTCCCATAAGAAAACTCCCATTACATCCATAAAATTAAACCAAACACCATTCATTTCTTTCTTACCGGAATTACTATGTACTACCATATACCTGATCATCATATCATCCAATTCACTGTAGATATTTGGCTGCCTCCACATGCTTCTCCTGCAAATCCGACTCCGTTCTCCGGTTCAACTGCCTCTCCGTTATAGTATCCAACAGTGGCTTCCATGACCTTGCTCTTGTAGACCTCTGCGCACCATACATCTCCATCCGACTAGGACTACCCTCCGGCTCCACAAACCGGCCCGGACTATTTCTCCCCGGCGACGATGAATAGTTACTCCAAACAGGACTAGAGCAATGCATAGGACTCATCTGACCGGACCTCGACGAACTACCAGACCTTCCCAACCCCTCATTACTCCTACTACTACCACTTCTTGCCAAAGCCGTTAGCTTCCGGACCACGGCAGCCAAGTCCATAGGAGAAGCATCACTCTGTAAGGCAGAGTAGGGCAGCAAGAAGTAGATTTGGCCTTGCTGAAGAAGAGTGTCCTGCTTCAATGGCTTGTACCCAGTTGAGAGGAGCTGGGCTGGTGTGCACACAAAGTGCTTCGGGGGCCTTCCGGTTAGTTCACTGACCGAAACTGGGTGCTCGAACTCTTCGACGTAGCCGTTGAGATGAACCACGCGCACATTGTTCTGGGTTTCTTCTGGCTTTGGTCTACAAGAAAAGCAAGCACCCATGTTTTGATTGTATAGAGAATTAAAGGGGGAAGAAGGTGTGAACATATATACATGAGCTAGGGAATATGTGGAATTATGGATAGGAGTTGAGAAGAATAAATTCAAAATATTTGAAGTGGACTTTGTGTGTAGGTAATGGCTTGAATATACAACCTTTAGCTGCCCAACTACAATTGGATTTTATAGAAAAATGTATTGTATTCTTGCACAGTGGAATGTGTCAATTTGTATGAATGTGGAACTATTACCTCAAGTCACCCAAGTTAAGTTTTGAGTTTCATTGCCTAAACAGATGATCTTTCTTGTTTCGGTAAATGTCATTAGGTTAACAGAAGGTAGATTGAAATGAAGTAATAGATTGCTTCTCCTTCAGGAAAAGTAACCTAGCTGCAACAATTCTCTTCACCGTTTCATGTTCCACTCACTTATTCACCATATCAACTTCAGTATGACCTTTGTAGATGCTTTAAGAAAAATGAACGGTTGAGATGCCAAAATATAATCAAAAAGTTTGTCTAATGCCTATCCCTATAAAAGACCAAAAAAAAGGATCCCTTATTGGAAGGGCCTTATATATATATATATATATATATATATACAGGCGTTCTTGGTTGCGGACGTCCGTACCTAAGGATTAGGTACGGATTTCCATTTTTTCCCCCCTTTCCGATCACACATTTAGATCTTAACCGTTCAGTTTTTAGGTCCTAATGTATAGATCATCTCTGCAAAATTTCAGCCAAATTGGTGATCGTTAAGGCATTCAAAACTGCAATTTACAACAATGAATACGAACGGTTCCGGTTCGACAGATTCGGAACCGTTCGTATCCATTGTTGTAAATTGCAGTTTTGAATGTCTTAACGATCACCAATTTGGCTGAAAATTTGCAGAGATGATCTATACATTAGGACCTAAAAACTGAACGGTTAAGATCTAAATGTGTGATCGGAAAGAGGGGAAAAAATGGAAATCCGTACCTTTTGCTTAGGTACGGACGTCCGCACCTGAGAATGGTTGTATATATATATATATATATATATATATATATATATATATATATATATATAGGTTAGAGCTAGCTATCATATCATTTGACAGAACTTGAAAATAGTTCTTGGAGGGGCAAAAACATAATAAATTATATATATATTGTTTTTTTAAATGCATACACAATTTAATATACGTAGAAAATAATTGATCATTTTAAAGCTTTTCTTTCAGAATTGAATTCCTTAAAATATGTAATTTTCTTTCTTCAAAAGCACTAATTAATATATAATTCCTTAAATTAACCGTTTCATGTATCTCAAGTGTCATTTTATTATCAAATTGTTTTTTGGACTGAGTATTAGATGCTTTAAGAAACATTGAAATACTTCATGAGTTGAATGGGAAACTATTAGTTAAAGTCTTCCATACGATTTAAACAAAGCGTGCGGAAGGGGTAATTGATCCCTAGATCCCCTACCATTGAGTTTATACCACCTTAGTTGTTACTGATCCACCATTGCAGCTAGTTTATATGAACATTATGGTACTCTTTACCTAAGTTTATTTCTTTGGTTTGACATGGAGAGGGTTTCAATCTTGACATTCTGTTTTAAGGTAAACTCAAACTTTTTGTTAAGATAACTAAGTGACTTTTGGTCTGAAGATTGAAATTATTTTAGTTAAATTTAGGATTTTAAGTAAATTCTCAAATTTGTAATTCATTCTATATAATTTATTTTATATGAAGTGACAAACTATTAATTCATATTACAACTATGAAAATAATGTGATTCTTCTGATTTTACACTTAAAAAACAGAATGACCGAGTCTCGATTTCGAACTATTGCAATTCATGATGATCATACATAAATTTACTGACCGAGTCGTTCGACCAGTCAACGAAAGGACATCACTGTCCCATCTTATTCCATGAAGTTTTGTTGGGTCTTTAGAAAGGTGACAAAAGGTTTATGAATTCTTTGTAATTTTCTGATGACTCACATGTGACTTCTTTCCAAAGTTTACTATATTCGTAGAAGTGGGGGCAAGGGCATCGGCACCATGAACTTCACAAGGCCCATCGAGTGTGACAAAAATTGTATACAATGTTAATGGAGATCATGACCACATCTTTGCTTCTTTTAGCCTTTTTCCTCGATTATGAACGACCGAGAACGGCTCTACTTTATAATGTCACATAATTGAAGATCAACATCTTCTTCACTGATCAAACAAGCTTCGTTTACTCCAAAAGTTGTTAGATCTAGCTATCATATCATTTGACAGAACTTGAAAATAGTTCTTGGAGGGGCCCAAAAAATAATAAATTATATATATATATATATATATACACACACTAGCAATCCAATATGAAACATAAAGTTACTATTTAATTACCGGATTAATTTAGACAGAAATGTGTTTGAAAAGATTCCCAAATAAATAAAGACACAGAGTTGTCTTTTTCTTCTTTGCTTAATCACCCAGAAGACACTTCCTGTTTACACTAAAGCAACTTGATCAGAGAACAGAGGCACAGAAACCGTTCACAAAGAAACAAACTATATGACTTTATTCACCAGGACTTTCTTAGACTGCCAATAAACAATAAAACCAAAACCTGAAATCTTATATCTTCACTTTCTTAAGACAACTAAGAACTTAACTCAGTTGTACAATTGTGTAAAGGTTTTGGATCAAATCTCATCCAAGAAATCAAATCAATTTAGAGTGTATTCTTATTGATTCTACTAAACTGAAATGTCACCAAGTTTTCATAATGGTCAACGTTAATAATTTAAAACTTTGCTTGACAAATTGAGAAAGTATAAATCTGAAGAACTCAAAACAATCTATGAACTAAACTATACATTCATAGAAACTAAGTGCCTAAAGTTTACATTAATCTGAAAAAAAAATTGAAAAAAAACATTGGAAGACAATTAGTTTTACTGGAAGATAATTGAATTATTGAAATTAAGAGTACAAAGCAGATGTATAGATCAGTAGTGAAAAAGTTGAAATTGTGACAGATCAAAAGCATACCTTGAAGTTGCTGTAATTAACCACCTAGATGTGAAGTTGCAGAGCACACAGAATCTGTAGAAGATAAAAACTGGTATCAGTTTAAAATTGAGAACAATAGATAATCTAATAGAAGCCGTACTACATAAAAACTAATAGAATAATAGGCAAAACAGAATTTTGATTTCTAATGAGTTTCTTCTATTTGTTTCTACTGTAACTCTATTTTGTCAGATTAATAACAAAATTTCAGTTTCCCAATTCTTGAAAAACAAAAACAAATACGATAATAAGGAACAAAGTTTTCGAGATCAGAAAAAATAAGAAGAAGTTGTAAACATATGGTTTACATAGATGAAAAAATTGATCGGCCTGGGTAGAAAGTTAAAGGTAGATAACATGGTAAACGAAATCAACTGATTTTATGAAAGCGAAATTTTACCAAGGTTCTGCCGATGTTGATTGCGATGGATAAGCCTGATATCGGCGAACAGTGGGTATTGACCTTGATGGAGGCTTCTCGAGCTGAAAAAGATTTGGAGACGTCGATTTTATAGCAAGGGGGCAAAAATGTAATCCTTGAGTTACTCCCTTCTGAATACTGTTTGCTTGCAATCCAGAATCATCTTGAGGCTTCATTTTGTCTGGACTTTGAATTGGAGACAGTGGAGGAGAGCGAAGGAAGAAACCAATGGCCACGCAGTGATTACAAAAAAAGATAGGGGTAAAACCGTCATTTCCTAATATAAACAGTAGTAACAGTACCCACCCAACCGGCCTTTCGTATATAGTATAATATATAGCAGTTCTCCACTGCGGACGTCCGCAGTTTTTCGATCCGTACGGATTTCCAGTTTTGACCCACTTTCCTATCACATTTTCACATCTTAACCGTTCAGTTTTTAGGTCCTAATGTATAGATCACCTCTGCAAAATTTCAGCCAATTTGGTGATCATTAAGGCATTCAAAACTGCAAATTACAACAATATATACGAACGGTTCCGGTTCGACAGATTTGGTCCGTTCGTGTAAATTGCAGTTTTGGATGCCTTAACGATCCCCAAATTGGCTGAAATTTTGCAGAGGTGATCTATACATTAGGACCTAAAAACTGAACGGTTAAGATGTGAATGTGTGATCGAAAAGTGGGGAAAAACACAAAATCCGTACGTTTTTGCTTAGGTGCGGATATCCGCACCTGAGCAAGATTATATATATATATATATATGTTAGAGCTAGCTATCATATCATTTGACAGAACTTGAAAATAGTTCTTGGAGGGGCCAAAAAAATAATAAATTATATATATATATATATATATATATATATACAGTCCGGCTACACTAATGACGTACTTACCTAGCCTTAGGTATGGATTTCCGGTTTTTACCCACTTTCCGATCACATTTTCACATCTTAACCGTTCAGTTTTTAGGTCCTAATGTATAGATCACCTCTGCAAATTTTCAGCCAATTTGGTGATCGTTAAAGGCATCAAACACTGCAATTTACTTGTTAATGCTTTGATCCGTGGGGATCTAATTAACGATAAGTAAAGAGAGAGAGAGAGAGAGAGAGAGGGATACAAGCGAAGTATAGTGGTTCACCTCCCGCCTTAGCGAGAGACTACGTCCACTTGATTGTGTACTAGTGTGTCGAGCCTTGCGGCCTAACAAGATTACAAGAGATGTAATGGGATGAATGGTGTTTAAGTGGGAGGAGAGTTCCTTTTATAGGTGAAGGAGTGCTCTTCCTTTACATGGTTTTCGATGTGGGACAAGCAACCACACAATTCTAGCTAGTCCAAGAAGCATGTAGAAAGCCATGTTGTGGAGGCATCTTGGCAAGGGCGGGAACGTGGCTTCCCGGCGACGGATTTGCCTCTTCACTAGTACAAAATCGAAAATAGACAACGTTACCTAAATAACGGTTCAATAAAAAACGTTGTGGTTTTTTTTTTTTACAACAGTATAGTTGAAACCGTTATCTATAGATATTAAAAAGTGTTGGTCCATTGGTTAGAAATTTTCTCATTTAACTTGTACAACGGTGTGGTTGAAACCGTTATCTATAGATACTAACAAAGTGTTGGTCCCTTGGTTAGTAATTTGTCAATTTAACTTATACAACGGTACAGTCAAAACCGTTATCGATCTACAAATATTAAAAATTAAAAATGTTGGGGATAGAAATTTAATTTGATCTCCTATTTTTGGACTTTGCAAATAATTGATAAAAGTATAAGCGGTTACGCTGAATTCCAATTTTGAACGAAAAGAAGTACCGAAAAATTTACCAATTTTTTTGGCGCTTTTTTTTTTTAAGTTTTTATTTGTATGCGATTTGGCCAAAAAAATTGCACAGCGGCAACAAAGCAGAACAATTGAGATAGATCTCACATATAACTAGCCTCTTAAGGGAAAAAAAAAGCTCTCGGTTTCAGTTCTTCAACAATATTCGACTCACAGCAATGCGACTTCCCCATAAGAAACTCTGAACACCATTACTTCCCAGCAGCGGTATCTCTGTCATTAATCCCTCTCATCCATCTCCTTAGTTTCCCTTATCCTCGTTTAGTACCCTAAATCTCGAATTAGGGTTTTTCATGTTGGTAGAATTTCAGTCTATTTTTTTCAGTTTTGATCTGCTAATTTTTGTTTTCTGGTTACAGTATTGCAGCTTAGTCTCATTGGATTTGGGTCATATCTGGTAATAATCATTTTCATATGGCTTGATTAATTGAATTTTGATTCATTTGGAAATTTGCAGTTTCTAGAATTAAATTACATATAAATTGGGTCATATCTATGTGTGTGTCGAGGAATGGTATCTTTGTTAGCAAACTAGAATTGATCTTGGCTTAAATGCATAATCTAGAAAGAACTGAACTTGACGGTTTTCTTTTTTTTTCTAGTGCACACCACCTGTTCGATGAAATGCCTCATAGAACCTTCAAATTTTAATTGGGTGGGAAAGCAGTATCTTTCAGCTTTCTGTTTAATTGGGTGCTGGAAATTGAGCATTTTGGGTGTGAAAGTTGCAATCTTTACATCAGGTTTTAGGTGGTGGTGTTGTTGAAAGCTAGATTTCTTTTGAGTTTATATTATTGCACACCCAACAATGATATCAGGGGTAACTGTTTCTCACCAGAAAAGCTACATGATTTGTTAAAGCAGACAAACATTATGCCTCTGATTCTCACACCAGGTTTGTTGCACTCGGTATTTCTTTGCTGGAGAGGAGCTGACTCCAACATAGATAGATGTTCCAGAGGCCAGCCAACAGTATCCTCTACTTAGACCAGAAGAGCTCCATTTGCAAATTGTAAGGTGGTAGTTATTTTGTTACTAAACTAAGATGCATCAGTTCAACTGACTTGTCAGTGATGCCCATTTATGATGCCTGTTCATCTTCTAATATGTTTCCATTTCATTTTATTAGTCAATTTGGATTTTTTCTTTCACCTTTTAAATGTTTTATCATTTACTCAATGCTTATGGCTTATGCTGCTCAGGTTTTCATTTTATTCAGCGATAGTTCAATGTACATCCTTTGTCCAATTGTTTCATTTGAAAGAAGTCCCCGAAGTCCCCGAGTAAGAGTAGCTTCTTGGTTGGGGAGTTCAAATCATGAAGTCATCAAGCATAAGTAATATCTGAGAGGCGCACGGCCCCTACAAGTCCCCGAGCTCCGCAAGCAAGAAGGGACTCGCTATCCTGTATCACAAAAGACAAAAATTCGTATATGTAGTTACATCGGAGGTGCACTAATGTATGAAGTGCATGAGATAATGGGGTGTCGCCCTGCCGCATGGCGGTAGGTCGTGGACCATAGACTCGTGGAGCCCGGAGGCTAGACCATATGTAAGAAGCATTGTGAACCGAGAGCGTAACTAAAGCATGTTGGATAAGTGGAGCGAGTTAGGTGTTCGAGCAAGTTGGGTGTAGGCGCTGTATGAGCGTGCGGGGCGTAGCCCAAGCGAGTCGCGGCCATGCTTTGATACCCAAGCGAGTCATAACCGTTTCGCAAGCATTTATCCGAGCATGTTTAATTGAGCTATAAGTGTCACAAGGTTCTAGATGAATGTCACATGAAAGTGAATTTAAGCATGTATGTGTGTAGCATGTACTTGTAGGAAAGTTGCTAATAACATGTTGTAGGCATGCTTAAGGGTTATAGAGACATGTATAGACATGGCAATAGCTCTAATCGCAAGAGCGGAAAAGATAAGAAATAGTGACTTATCTTATGCCGATTTGGAGCGAGTTGGAGTTGGCCGAGCGTGACGGTCCATTGCTTGTGGCGGATAAAGTATTCCGATAATGTCCGTCAACTCGTAGTTGCGCTTGAATGCTTGATAGAAATAATTGAATTTCCTTAGAACGAAATAGGTGATTAGTTCATGAGTATGTAGAATCAATACTAGTATTTTGCATATGTACTTTGACAAAATTGTAAGCAAAGTATATGTGAAGTTGTAGTTGATGGCAGAATGACATATTTAATTATGTGCTCTAATATGCATGTCAATTTGGCCATGAAATTACGAATTTTAATTTTGGCCACGAAATTTGTTGACATGAGATATTGAACCTAGATAGGCATAAATATCATTTACACACGAAGTACAATGCGTCGAAGTATGAATGAGTACTTGTTGCTAGATTGCTAGCCCATAAATATAATCATATTGTCACAAGCTAATGAAGCCATGCAAAGTGCATCTTCATATTGTGAGCTACTGTCACTGACCATAAATGAAAGTATTTATATAGTAGTGGTATTGATTGAAACGACACTTGCATATTTGGGGAAAGCATTTAAGCAATGTTATGTTGACAACTTTCGGCACATATACCCAGATAATCACATGCTTGTAATGTGTGTGTGGCTTATTTGTGCACAGCAAAAACATAAATAGCAAGCGAGTTATGAAATATCAACTATGCTTTTTAGAACTGCCTCATGAATGATTCAAATTGCAGTGGCAATGGCTAACCACGTTGTGGTCAGTGTGTGTGCTGTTTGGCACGTAGTAACTCAAAGAGAAATGAGCTGGTGTTAACGAGTCTTGACACCTGGTTTTAATGACACATGCATGCCAATTTGTGACTGAGTTAACTTTATGCAAATACGAAGACATGGTAAAGATATAAAATGTTGGTTTGTGTGTGGGCACTGATTGCTCAGTTTAACCAAGGACATAATACATATGCTGTCGTGGGCTTCTACTTTGCAGTCATGTGCAGATAGTATATGTGTACGGTGAAGCGCACATGGCTATCAATCAACCAGAGATGATGAATCACAAGTACTTATCTGGTTGAAGCCTCTCTCTGAAACGTGCAGGGAGAGCGTGATTTCGCAGGGAAGAGCGTGAGCTGCTTGCTCGAACAAGCAAGACCTCTGGGTGCCCGAAGAAGAACACAGCCACACGTCGGGTGTCCAGAGCATATCGGCGGTTGCTGGGTTTGAAGAACATGGCCTAGATAGCGGTGGCCAATTGCCTGAATACTGTGGTGTACAGCGGAAGTTGCATATCGATGAGTTGGTGCCCACTGGAGACCGGGAGTCCGGCGGAACAATCCAAAGCTTGACGAGTTCGTCAAGTTCAGTTGACGGTGATGAACCCGTCAGGTTGAGTTGGTAGAATTGAAGCTTGGCGGACCAATTTTTGAATTTTGAAGCTTCACTGGTGTTTAGCGGTAGTGTCCGTCAGTTGGGTTTGCCGCTGGTGGGGGCTAGCGGAGCGGAGCTTTTGGCCGGCGGATGTTATTCGGCGGAGGATGACTCGGTCAGCGGAGAAGCTTTTGGCTAGCTGAGCGGAGCTATCCGGCGGTGAACTTGCAGCGGATCAGCTCGGCGGTGAAGTTCCGGTGGTGCAGCTCGGCGGTGTACAGCCCGGCGGTGTCCGCTTGGCGGAGGAAGTTCGTCGGCGGAGGAAAGTAACAGCAGAGTGCAGTCCCCGATCTGGCAGTTGGGCGGAACTTCGAAGTTGGGCGGAGGAGCTCCGGAGCTGCAGTGAGCGGAGGAGTTGGGCGGTGATTCCTCAGCGGTGGTACCTCAGCGGAGGATGCTCAGCGGATGGAGCCTGGCGGAGGTAAGCTAGCGGAGTGGTGGCGCTGAGGTGAGAAATTGTGGCGGTGATTCCTCAGCGGAGGATGCTCAGCGGATGGAGCCTGGCGGAGGTAAGCTAGCGGAGTGGTGGCGCTGAGTGTGTGACTGGCGGAGCGGAGGATGCAGCGAAGATGGAGAAGGGTGGCCAAAGGGAATCTCTGGGTGCCCCGAGAAATTTGGCGCCCAAATTTTTTTTTTTTTTTTGTTGGAGATGTCAGCGTTGACTTTTTTTTTTTTGAGTTGGGCGTTGACCAACCCTTGATGGGCGTTGACCGACCCCAAATTGATGTTGAATGAGCGTTGACTCGACACTTTCGGGTCAAAGTTCGTGGTAGGTGACGAAGCCTTTGTGTTGGCTTCCCACAGACGGCGCCAATGTTAATGCTTTGATCCGTGGGGATCTAATTAACGATAAGTAAAGAGAGAGAGAGAGAGAGAGAGAGAGAGAGAGAGAGAGACACAAGCGAAGTATAGTGGTTCACCTCCCGCCTTAGCGGGAGACTACGTCCACTTGAATGTGTACTAGTGTGTCGAGCCTTGCGGCCTAACAAGATTACAAGAGATGTAATGGGATGAATGGTGTTTAAGTGGGAGGAGAGTTCCTTTTATAGGTGAAGGAGTGCTCTTCCTTTACATGGTTTTCGATGTGGGACAAGCAACCACACAATTCTAGCTAGTCCAAGAAGCATGTAGAAAGCCATGTTGTGGAGGCATCTTGGCAAGGGCGGGAACGTGGCTTCCCGGCGACGGATTTGCCTCTTCCGGATACCGTGGCGTAGCTTGAACATAAGGCTACACGATGGATGTCGCGGTTGGGCCTTGCCATGTCTCGTGGATGTCCCAAAGTGGGTGTTACTTATGCTTGGTGATGTAGAGAACTAGCGTGCTAGTGTAGGTATAAACATTACCATTATAAATACGAATGGTTCCGGTTCGACAGATTCGGTCCGTTCGTGTAAATTGCAGTTTTGGACGCCTTAACGATCACCAATTTGGCTGAAATTTTGCAGAGGTGATCTATACATTAGGACCTAAAAACTGAACGGTTAAGATGTGAAAATGTGATCGAAAAGTGGGTGAAAACACCAAATCCGTACCTAAACCTTAGGTAAGGACATCCTTACCTGAGAAAAATCCTATATATATATATATGTTAGAGCTAGCTATCATATCATTTGACAGAACTTGAAAATAGTTCTTCTTTTTTTTTTTGGCAGTGAAAGGATTTTTATTAACTCACAAACACAAACTTACAACACAAAGACCCAACTATGGGCCAAAAGTACATAAGCAAGGAAGCAAACAACAAAATCCAACAACAAGGAAGCCCAAAGGCAACCAGCCCGCATGCAAGTACAGCAGAAGAGGAGGTTGATGGTGCCGTCGCCGTCACCAATCGAGCCACCACGTGACACAGAAACGTCACAAGAGTTGCAACCAAGACCTGAGAAGCCAGCCAAACCTTACTAGCGCATGAACACCAACCCAGATTCCAACACCAGAACTCCATAATCCAAACCTCAAAACCATACATAACATAACCACAACCCATCAGCAAAGGGCCAGGAAAGAAAATTCCAGGCCAGTAGGTAACCAAGAGAAATAGAAAAAAGAAAGTTGATTCGAGATAAGCAGCAGTGAAAACACCGACGTGCTTATGTAAGACATCCGATACAACACCGTATTCGGGAATTCGAATCGGCGAACATTCGTTTAACACGCTAATGGGTTTGGAATATGTGCACCTGAAACGTGAATAATCTGAGATTTGAAAGGAAGGAGAAGGATGGATAATCTGGGATCTGAGGACGAAGAAGATTTGGGTGATAGGGGAAACGAAGGAAACGAAATTCAATCGGAAAGCAGACCTGCCACCGCCGGTGCAGAGAGCTACCACGAAGGGTAGGGGAGAAACAAGGAAACTGGAAAAACGGTGCCTCCCCCGACTCTCAAGCCGATGATCCAGATCGAACTGATCTAGATCTGGCGAGAGAGGGGGGGTGGAGAAGGATACTTAGGGGAGAGGGTTTCCTAGAGAGATGCGGGAGTTTCTCGCTCTAAAAGTCTTTCCAGTTCTCACTTGAAAATAGTTCTTGGAGGGGCCAAAAAAATAATAAAATATACATACATATATATATATATATATATATATATATATATATATATATATATATATATATATATATATATATATATTGGATGTAGAATGGTTGGTGAGAGGAATCGAAGAACAGTTAGATCGTGCAAAAGGAGGAAAACTCAAGTTACTATTGCAACTTTCGCATTCGGTGTCCGATTCGAGCGTGCCATAGCTTTCCAGAAAGGGAATCACGCCAGGAACAAAACTCGTCGCTATGCTATGACGTGTGGCCTTTTTCGGGCTTTCGGGGTCGTTTAGGGACTCAAAACTGCATTTTACTGTTTTTCAGAATTTTCGGTTTCCTAGTTTGTTTTGGATTTGTTTTATTTTTACCCGTGGACTTTAGGGTTTCATTGTTAGTCGCCCTAGAGTTTCTTTCTCCCAGCAGTCCACGAATTTCTCCAATCTGATTGTTCATGGTGTTGATGGCAGCGGTAAACGCTGCTGTAAGAGAAGCGGTAAGAGCATCAAGATCTGCTTTCGTAACTTCACCCATTGCTATCAAGGTAAATAGGAGAGACAGGGAAGACCTGCTCTGATACCACCTGACGCAGTCGGAACAGTAAACTAGGTTTACAAGCAATAAACCTAAACAAAGGATTCTGGAGTCCACCAGAGATAAAAAAGAAAATTCTCTATTTGATTGATAAAAAGATAATAGCTAGGTTCTGCAGCTGCTTAAGGCTGCATATATATGAGAAAAGAAACCCTAGGGCGACTAACAATGAAACCCTAAAACCCACGGGTAAAAATAAAACAAATCCAAAACAAACTAGGAAATCGAAAATTCTAAAAAACAGTCAAATGCAGTTTTGAGGCCCTAAACTACCCCGAAAGCCCGAAAAAGGCCACACGTCATGGCATAGCGACAAGTTTTGTTCCTGGCACGATTCCCTTTCCGGAAAGCTATGGCACGCTCGAATCGGACACCGAATGCGAAAGTTGCAATAGTAACTTGGGTTTTCCTCCTTTTGCACGATCTAACTGTTCTTCGATTCCTCTCGCCAACCGTTCTACATCATATAAATATATATACATACACACACACACACACACACACACACACACACACACACACACACACACACAGATCATATCCAGAGCGATGCCTCGCTCTGAAATTTCAGAGCGATGCCTCGCTCTGAAATTTCAGAGCGAGGTTAGGGTTTAGGGTCACTTTTCGGTCGCATATCCACATCTCGACCGTTCAGTTTTTAGGTACTAATGTATAGATTATCTCTGCAAAATTTCAGTCAAATTGATGGTGGTTAAGGCATTGATAACTGCCTTAAAGCTAGTACGGTTCAAGTTGGACAGATTTAGTTCGTCCATTGGTTTGAACGAGTTAGATACCTTATAGATCATCAATTTGGCTGAAATTATCAGAGATGATCTATACATTAGTACCTAAAAACTGAACGGTCGAGATGTAGATATGAGACCGAAAAGTGACCTTAAACCCTAACATCGCTCTGAAATTTCAAAGCGAGGCATCGCTCTGGATATGATCGATATATATATATATGGGAAAATTTCGCAAACAGTACACCAAGTAAATGTCACTAATAATTCTTATACATAAAGTTCCAAACCAAACATTTCGGTACACGAAATCTGAAACTCGACCCACTATTAGTACACGACGTCAATTTTTGACACCAAAATGTCCATTATGCCCTCAGTTTTTTTTTTTTTTAATTATTTTGTTTTCTGTTATTTTTTTTTCCTTCGTTTTTTCTGTTATTTTTTTTCCTTCTTTTTTTCTATTTTTTTTTTCTGTTATTTTTTTTCCTTCGTTTTATCTGTTATTTTTTTCCTTCATTTTTTCTGTTATTTTTTTCTATTATTTTTTTTCCTTAATTTTTTCTGTTATATTTTTTTTCTTCCTTCGTTTTTATCTCTTTCTTTCTTTTCACATGACTAAATATTTGCTGAGTTACAAATATAAGCTGTAGGACCATAAATCTCACCAATTGGAGGGCAAGGGCGGCATTGGAAGCGAGGGAGTGAGCGTGGAGGTGAGGAAGGCGGCGTTGGAAGCGAGGGAGTGAGCCCGGAAGAAGGAAGAAGAAAGAGATAAAAACGAAGGAAAAAAAATAACAGAAAAAACGAAGGAAAAAAAATAACAGAAAAAAAGAAGGAAAAAAAATAATAGAAAAAAATAACAGAAAAAACGAAGGAAAAAAAAATAACAGAAAAAAAGAAGGAAAAAAAATAATAGAAAAAAATAACAGAAAAAAAAATTATTAAAAAAAAAAAACTGAGGGCATAATGGACATTTTGGTGTCAAAAATTGACGTCGTGTACTGATAGTGGGTCGAGTTTCAAATTTCGTGTACCAAAATGTTTGGTTTGAAACTTTATGTATAAGAATTATTAGTGGTCTTTACTTGGTGTACTGTTTGCGAAATTTTCCCTATATATATATATATATACAGGGCCCTTCTAGTGAGGGATCCCTTTTTTTGGCCCTTCTCATTAGACCAACTTTTCGATCATATTTTCACATCTCAACCGTTCAGTTTTTAGGTCCTAATGTATAGATCACTTATGCAAATTTTCAGCCAATTTGATGAGCGTTAAGGCATCCAAAACTTCAATTTACCATTATAAATACGGACGGTTCCGGTTCGACAGATTCAGTCTGTTATTGTAAATTGCAGTTTTGGATGCCTTAACGATCACCGATTTGGCTGAAAATTTGCAGAAGTGATCTACACATTAGGACTTAAAAAAATGAACGGTTGAGATGTCGAAATATAATAAAAAAGTTTGTCTAATGCCTATCCCTATAAAAGACAAAAAAAAAGGATCCCTTATTGGAAGGGCCCTGTATCTATATACATATATATGTTAGAGCTAACTATCATATCATTTGACAGAACTTGAAAATAGTTCTTGGAGGGGCAAAAAAATAATAAATTATATATATATATATATATATATATATTTTGTTTTTTTTAAATGCATACACAATTAACCACGTGGTGTGGTGTGTTGGTCGAATGGCCTAATCTGGAACCCGGGTCTAGCGTTCGAATCTCAGCTCCATCCCGTGGCCAGCAGATTTGAGGGACCCTTTGGGTTCGTGCGTCTGCGGTGCAGTGGATTAGTCTGGCTTTGCCAGGCTTTCGCCGCAATGTCGGTGCAGGTGTCCTGGCGCTGGGATACCACTGCATGGGTGTGTGAGTTACTAACAACTAACCTGATCAAAAAAAAAAAAAAAAATGCATACACAATTTAATATACGTAGAAAATAATTGACCATTTATTCAAAAAAAAAAACAAAATAATTGACCATTTTAAAGCTTTTCTTTCAGAATTGAATTCCTTAAAATATGTAATTTTCTTTCTCCAAAAGCACTAATTAATAGGTTGAAGTTTTTTTTTTTTTTTTTTTTTAATTTTTTTTTATTTATAAAAAGCCGGTGCGGCTGCCGTCAAGTCTTGATTAATGAAACTATAGAATATATAAGGGGGGGGGGACATGATGCTTAAACTCCAGATTACAATAAGAATCAAGAGAACTTCCTGACATAATAACAAAAGTCTCAACTAAAACAATATATTCTAACAAGCACCAACTAGTGAAGAGTGCTCTATTCGCTTTACAATTGTGGTGACATACCGACAAAATAACTCTATTACGAAGAAACATCATTACCAATAGCACAACTTTCCCACTATGTTGCCACTGAAATATAACTCCAGTAACACTTAATTTAGCCTGCCACTAGGAGGCTGCGACCATTTGACCAAGCAAGGTCACCGCCTACCTAGAGCAGACACATTACTGTCACAGGCGGTTGTGACCATTTGCTAAAGCAAGGAGCTTGCTGCCTAACTAGAGCAGACAAGGGACACAAGGTGCATAGACTGGGACCAAGCCCACTGCTTCGTCGTACCAGAAAATGGCAGCAACTTATTAATAAACTGAAAATTAAAAAACAACCAAACACTTTGAAATAAAAAACAGAGCATCTTGGACCTAGAGAGAACCCCCAGGCCCAAGACAGCCCAACAACTGAGTTAGGGCAAAGCAAGCCCAAACTGTGGATCCAGCCCAATACCGTAGTTGCACAGACAACACCGGCCCTACCTTTCCACCTGCCAGATTGTCACTTCACCTCCGATTACAGACTCAGACCGTCGCCAACCAAACGCCGCCGACAGAGAACCAGTAACAGCCATCCCTCACCACCAGACTCCCAAAACTCCAACGTTCAAACCCTTGATGAAAAGCAACACCAGAAGCTGGGCACCCATTGTCACCCTCCCCATACCCATCATCAAGAGACAAAGACCCTACTGCAAGGTTCCAAAACCCGACTGCCGCCAGGCAACCAATCTCCTCCATCTGCCGCGCACCCCCTCCTTAAGCAGCTGTCACTATTAACCGAGATCCAAAACACTTGGACCCACTCCACCACAGTTTTCGATCGCCAGACCATCCCCCTCCTAAGACAATAGCCCGTTCGGCCGCACTCGATGAACGCCGGCGAGGCCAGAGGCCTACCTTCACCCCACAGCACAGCCGGACGAGATCGAGAGATAACTGCTATAACTGTTCTCTAACCCTAGCGCGTGGAGCGCGTACTGTAGCCTTATAGGTTGAAGTAATTACATACATACATTCAAAAAATTATTATTATTTTCCTTTCACATATAAAACAAACTAATTTTTTTTTTTTTTGGGAGGAGGACATAATTATTGTCTAATTTCTAATTTCTTGAATAATCATCTACCAATCATACATCGCCATATCAGATTTCAACAAGGTTTGGGGGGGGGGGGGGGATAACATAATTATTGTCCAATTTCTTCAATAATCATATGCTAATCGTCCATCGCCATATCAGATTTAAGGGATATCTTCACAAATGGTGTATGAACTTTAGGCTATTCTACACTTTGGTGTACCAACTTTCATAACTATCAGAATGGTGTATCAAGTTTGCTCCAATCTTTCATTTTGGTGTACGCCGTTAAATTTTCCGTTATCTTTGCCAAAAAAAAAAAAGGGCTAAATACAAATTACTACCCTGTGGTTTAGGTCCAAAATCAATTCAGTCCCTGAACTTCTAATTTCATCAAAAACACCCCTGCATTTTCAATTTTGATCTAATAGGTCCAATTTGTTAGTTTTCCGACAATTGAGTTATTTAACTTGTTAATGTGGATCATATATGACCTATATTTTATGATGTGGTGTCAAGGTGGTCTGCATTGTCAATTTAGAAGTGAGTCCTACTATTAAAAATAAATAGTTTTTCAACAAATAATCCAACTATTTGAAAGAATATTAACGAATTGGACCTATTAGATCAAAATTGAAAGTGCAGGGGTGTTTTTGATGAAATTAGAAGTCCAGGGACTGAATTGATTTTGGACCTAAACCACAGGGTACTAACTAGTATTTAGCCCAAAAAAAAAAATTCTGTTATCTTTCCTTTAGCTTTGTCAGTTTTTTATTTTTTATTTTTTAAAGATAACGGAAAATTTAACGGCGTACACCAAAATGAAAGATTTGAGCAAACTTGATACACCATTCTGATAATTATGAAAGTTGGTACACCAAAGTGTAGAATGGCCTAAAGTTCATACACCATTTGTGATGTTTTCCCCAGATTTAATAAGGTTGGCCCCCCCGGCCCTAATGACGTTCCGCCTCTGCATGTCAAATTTGAACATTATTGTTATAAAACATATTAATGAAGGTAATTATATAGACAAATACCATTTTTTTTGTACAATGGGGGCACAAAACCAAAAAACAAAGAAACGAGCAAGACTAAGTACTACTAGCTGTAGTTACAGCTCTAGACCTCATAAGGCCCATAGCATTATCAAGCACAACTTGTGCAATGAAGTGAGACATTGTAGTAAGTTTGCACATATCTAATTTTTCGTCAGTGCTGCTCTTTGCAAGACCATGAACCACCATGTTACTCTTCCGATGTATGCGATGAATCACAAAGCAGTCAAAAGTATGTATAAGAGGCGCCTGACAATTTGCCAATAATGTACCTAAAGGATGGTAGTCCACATCATTACTATGAATAAGGTGAACGAGCACTATAGAATCAGATTCAACCATATTATTTCTAGTTAGAAGTTTAGTATCTAGTTGTAATATGGTGAACAGCCCCCAAGCCTCAGCTTGGATAACCTCACCATGTCTCGCATTCCTAAAACCATCCACCCTAGCACCGTTTACTATCTCAAATAACTCCTCCAACACCAATCAAGCCTAAGTTAGTTCTAGAACCAGCAACATTAAGCTTTGACTGGCATGTCCTAGTTTTCCCCAGCTATGCAGTTCAATTCTAGACTTCTAGTAGTAGGATAATCTGATACCTTCCTATTTTTCCTCTGTCATTCAATAAGATAACTCAAAATAGTATTTGCAATATGATAGGGATCTGGAAAGGAACAGTCGAAAATATACTTATTGCAGCAAATGATAATCGAAGGGGATGCACTTAGCATTTTCATCTACCTACAAGTTTGGATCTAAGTGATGTTGGGGCTGTCCTTGATGAAATCTGCTTGTTGATGCATAATTTAGAGTTAATTAGTAACTTGAAAGCATGTTAGCAAGAAGAAAAACAAAGTGGCTCATGGATTAGCAAGATTGACACTAAAGATGGTATAATCAATGTTTTGTAAGGAAATTGGTCCTCCAAGGTTAGTTGAGTTAATTGATGCAGACTAGTTAAAAGCAAAGGTGGTCTCTATGCAAAGACTTATTTGACCCCTTAGATTGTACTCTTTTCATGAGTTTAATATATTCTCTTTAGATAAAATAAATAACCTATCTATATTATGAAGACAAGACAAGAGCTTTGACACCAAAAACTTCTCTGAAATATGAGTAACTTATAATGCCGTTCAGAAGGAAAGTAAAAAATAAAAACTCATAATAAATCATCCAAAATGATTTTTTTTAATCGAAGAATTATCTTTACTGAAAGAAGAAGAATTATCTTTAATGAAAGAAGCCTTAAACAGGCTGATTACAATCTGATTGTAGAACGTCCAAAATGCATTATGGAGCCTTGTCAATCCAAATTGAAGTATAGTTATCCTCAAAAGCTATACTAGCTAGCCTATGAGCTACTGCATTACAAGTTCTAGGAGCAAAACAAATCTGCATTCCTGGGCAGGACGCCATAGTCATCTTTATATCATTAATAATGGCAGAATGATCAATCAGTTCATACTGGTGGTTTTTTATGTCCTGCGTAGCTTCCAGGCAATCAGACTCTATCACCACAGATTGCACCTCCAAAGATTGTAACAGTTGCAATCCTTCTTTGATTGCTAGAAGCTCTACCTGTCTGGCACTATCAACATGTTGTACTGGTTGCGCAAAAGCAGCTTTGAAACAACCATCCCCATCACGCAGGACTCCACCTAGACCACCTTTCATTTGCTGGTTCGGTAAAAAACTACCATCAACATTTAGCTTCCACCGCTTTCCCGGATCAGGCTTCCTTTTTTTCTTTTGCATTGTTTTTGGCTTGGCAGCAGCATCATGTTTTGCCTTCCTAAACTGATCCAACCAAGAGAAGGAGCTGAACACAATATCAATAGATGTTTGTGCACATCCATTCTAGAACTTACTTATTGTTCCTGTTCTTCCACAATGCCCACAGTATCATAAGCAACTTCTCGAAAGTATCTTGCTTTAGGTTCATAGCATGCTCTAGCATCTATTCAATGAAGTTTAAACTTGGCAATAGACTAGCTTGCAGATTAAAAGGAGGAGAGGATAAGATTAAGGATAAGATTGTATGAGCTGTAGGGCACTTACAAAAAATGTGCGCTCTGTCTTCAAATCTTGCAGGATATAGTAGGCAATCAGTGTCCCCAATATAACCCTTACAAAGTAATGTTGCTTTTGTAGGTAATAGATCTTGGCATGCACGCCAGACACAAATCTGTACCTTCCCTGGAACTTGTGCTCTCCAAATTTTTTTCCACAATACATGATAAGGGTTTCCATGATGTAACGCCCCGGAAGGATTACGTTACAGCGCCGCAAGCCTCTGAACATGAGTCTGCAGCTTGTGCCACAAACCCATGCCACAAAAGGTTGCAAGGCCTTTTAGAAATGTGGTGAGAAGAACGTTTACAATTGAGGTTGAGAGTACGATTCAGAAGCGTAAAGATTTTACAACAAAAGAGTACTTTATTTACATTCCACAAAGTCACGAGTCCAAGGTTCGGGTTTCAAGTTCACGCAAAGTAACACACACCAAAAGAATGGCAGGCAGATAATAACAAATTTACAATGCCCACAGTATCATAAGCAACTTCTCGAAAGTATCTTGCTTTAGGTTCATAGCATGCTCTAGCATCTATTCAATGAAGTTTAAACTTGGAAATAGACTAGCTTGCAGATTAAAAGGAGGAGAGGATAAGATTGAGGATAAGATTGTATGAGCTGTAGGGCACTTACAAAAAATGTGCGCTCTGTCTTCAAATCTTGCAGGATATAGTAGGCAATCAGTGTCCCCAGTATAACCCTTACAAAGTAATGTTGCTTTTGTAGGTAATAGATCTTGGCATGCACGCCAGACACAAATCTGTACCTTCCCTGGAACTTGTGCTCTCCAAATTTTTTTCCACAATACATGATAAGGGTTTCCATGATGTAACGCCCCGGAAGGATTACGTTATAGCACCGCAAGCCTCTGAACATGAGTCTGCAGCTTGTGCCACAAACCCATGCCACAAAAGGTTGCAAGGCCTTTTAGAAATGTGGTGAGAAGAACGTTTACAATTGAGGTTGAGAGTACGATTCAGAAGTGTAAAGATTTTACAACAAAAGAGTACTTTATTTACATTCCACAAAGTCACGAGTCCAAGGTTCGGGTTTCAAGTTCATGCAAAGTAACACACACCAAAAGAATGGCAGGCAGATAATAACAAATTTACAAGGTTCCCACAACAAAACAAAGTCACATTCACAATTTCAAAAGAAGGGAGATTGACCAACACCTGCCAAACCAACAGTCAAGTCCAAAAGAAGCTATTCACAACTTGACAATGCCAACACCCAAGTGTCTAAGCCTGGTCCTCAGCTGGCTCCTACTCAGTTCCTGGAGGGAAAGTAGGGGTGAGCATCACATACGTTCATCGCCCAGTAGAGGAGCTCAACCCCACTAGGTTTTATAAATAGCATGCAGTAAAGGATTATCACGAACTTAGAAATGCGTAAAACATATAAATAACGTAAAGAAAATCATAAAGTGTACGATTTGTATACGGGATCCCAATATCTCACCAACCAGATGACCGGTCCCATAGACCAACTACACGACCTTACCTCAACTAGTATGTTTACCAGGTAAGCGTAGCGAGAGCGTCCACTACCTAGTTACACACACGTACCGGGCCCGTCATTACGATCGGAAATATCCGGACGACCGGCGTAACTAACCCTCCGGAGGTTTTGAGGATCGAACCCAAGGAAGTCAGAGCCACCCGCTCTCAAGTCATCTAACTTACTTGACCGTATAGCACAGCCCGACACGTTAATAGTTATTTCCGTGTCGATAAAATAAAATAAAACAAAATAGGAAATATACATATAAATAAAATAAATAAAACATACCGAAACCGTGCATAAGTCATGCAATACTTAAAACGAATATGTAAAGAAAACTCTAGCGAGGCGTAGGTGAGTCCCCCCTACCTGGAATCCATGCTTTGACAATCTCTGAGCTCTCACCGTCGTTTGTCAAGCCATGGGTCACTGGAATCCTAAACCCGACAATTCTAAGTTAGTAACTTCCTTAGACCAAATATTTTATCCTTCACCTATATACCAATTTCGACCAATCATAAATTCACGTAAATAGTTCAAGCGAACAACTAGTTTCCACAAGACCAAACCAAACCTTTAACTATAATTTAGTTTCTGCCAAACTCAACCGAATCTGCAACTTAACTCCAGAATAGGACAATTATACATATACCAACATGCAGCTCAATGGAATCTCAAAACCATACAAAGCCTTCAACATTCAATTAAGGTATCGACAATACTTTACTTCTACCATTATCCAAGTAAGGTCTAGCTTACCCGGATATCCAAGTAAGGTCTAGCTTACCCGGATATACAAGTATACCTTTGGGAAGCAAGTCCTCCCTCTAACTACACCATTCCCTTTCAAGTCTGCCTTGATACCAGACCCTACTCTAGTTTCAATTAAACCCCAAATAAGAATTGAATTCAATCCAAGAATGTTTCTTACCTCAATTTGAGCAATACCCAGTCAAGGAGTCCTTACACAAAACCCAGCTCCACTCCTCTACCTTCCTCAGTTTTCAGACCTTGATTCAAAAGAGCTATCAATTTCCCAACCTCAAAATCAATTCGAAAATACCAACTGAGCACCATGGATGAGTTTGAGATTACCTTAGTGTACATACATGTACATTTGCAAGCATAATTAGCTATAATGGGCCACGCTCATTCGACCGCCAAAGGTACTAATTCCAACCAAAGGAATGACATGCAAACACACCGCCAGGCGGGCTACAACCTCGGCGGCGGATCACCCCCAGATCACCGCTAACGCGCCGCCACGCGCCGTGCCAAGATAGCATCAGAAGCTCCCAGAGCTGGGGACTGAAGCACATCAGTCCCACATCGAAAACAAAGAGAAGATCAACCTCTTCCTCACCTATAAAAGGTTCTCTCCTCTCTCCTCATTAAGGACGCATTCAATACTTACCTACTGTTACTTTGTCAACATAAATACATTGACTAACTTAGGCATCGGAGAGTTGAAGACCGCCCAACGCGGTCTCCCTCTGACGCCCTTTGTATTTTACTTGACAGGTAGCGGAGGCTTTGAGAACGTCACAAGTATCGATCCGCCCTCCGGATCAGTGTTAACAAAGGTTCAGCTACCGCCGAACTTTTAGACATTAACATTGGCGCCGTCTGTGGGAATCCTTGAACAAAAGGTCATCCCACTACATCCACCATGACTAACGGTAGCGGAGGGAACGCTGAGGAGCGGGCGGACCAGTCCACCATTCCCCAACCCTCCGATCCAACGATAGGCGTTAACCGCGCACTATTTACAACACCGGTCAACCCCGGCGGCGAGGCAAACCCAAGCAGCAGCCGCCCGCCGGGCCAGGATCTCGTCGCTATGTACGAGATGGCACTGGCGGATCTTCATAGGGCAAACAGAGAGCGGGAGGAGGAGCGTAAGGAGAAGGCCGAGGCCCAGGGACAAGTGGCTACGTTCTTGGCACGTTTTGAAGAGCTAAAGAGGACCCTGGAGCCTACCGCCCGCCCAGCACTGAGCGAGCAGTCACGCAGCACCAGGCGTAGTCGACCCAGCACTGACACATTGGCACCAGGACCAGTCATACAGATGCAGGTACCGCTGAACCCACCTGAGTTGTCGGGAATGAGACCACCACCCATCCCCCAACTAATGATTGAGCAGGAAGCGGAATCGGTGCCGCGTGCCAACCGTTCGGAGGCTAGGGCAAGAACTGAGGGCCATCCGGCGCAGGCAGGTCCAGCGGAGTACCCGGGCTGACACCGCCAGCGATGCAACCGCCCAGATATTGGAAAGGATGCACCAACTGGAGCAAAGGCTGATCCGGGCGGAGTCGGGCGCACCAGCGCCAACCCAGAATCCACTCTTCGCTTCCAGACCTGGGCCATTCACCGCTGAGATTCTGCAAGCTATCAGACCAGCGTCAGCAAAAACCCCAAAGATGGCGCATTACGGCGGATTGTCCGATCCCTTTGTCCACATGGACACCTTCAAGAAAGTCACCAACAACAAAGGATTCGATGACGCCACCTTGTGTCACTTGTTCAGTGAGACGTTAGACGGTGAGGCAATGAACTGGTTCTTTGAGTGTCCGCCGGGGTCTGTCAACTCATTCCATGCACTATCACATGCCTTCCTCTCCCGGTTCATCCTATTGTCCGCCGGACACCACAACACAAGTCAACTGTTCAGCGTCAGGCAGGGGGAGGACGAATCACTGAAGGCCTTTGTCACAAGGTGGCGGGCGGCAGCATCTCAGTGCCGTGACCTAGACAAAACAATGGCGTCAGCGGCCTTCAGGAAGGGACTGCTCAAGGGACCGTTCCTCTATCACCTCAACTACAATCATCCCAGTGCGACGTATGACCACGTCATGAGTGAGGCGGTCATTCACGCCCAGGCGGAATTCGTCACATACGG
Organism: Rosa rugosa; assembly: GCF_958449725.1. Taxonomy (NCBI): domain Eukaryota; kingdom Viridiplantae; phylum Streptophyta; class Magnoliopsida; order Rosales; family Rosaceae; genus Rosa; species Rosa rugosa. Next base: position 42,565,547 of record NC_084824.1, on the reverse strand, counting down.
AGAAACCCCACCGCCACCACTAACACCAAAATCAACACAGCCATCTTCCAGTCATCAGGAAACCGCTAGCAAGACCCCCTCAGCACCATCAACTGACAAGAAAAGGGAGTGGCAACAGGGCCACCACCAGAGCAAGCGGCAGAAGGACCAGCATTACCATAAGGGCAACCGCCCAACCCATGGGGATAACCGCAACAAGCAGGCTGAGTCCTCGCAGCGGTATGCAGTTTTCACGGTCCTGACTGCCTCATATGAAGACATCTACAATCAGTGCAAGGATCAGATCCCACAGCCACCCCTCCAAAATACCCAAAAACAGGCAAACCCAGGAACACCGGCAAGTGGTGCAAATACCACGAGGACAGCGGCCACAATACCAATAGCTGCAATGCTCTCAAAACGGCCATCGAGACCTTGTACCGTGACGGCAAGTTGGAGCAGTTCAAGGTGCGTCAACCACCACCGGTAATTGCCAACGTTGAGACCTTGGGCCGCATCAACACCATCGATGGCGGTGCTCCAATCACCAGCATGTCTCACAGGGCAAGGAAGCGCTATGCACGCGCTAATCCCCCAAAGGAAGTCTGCAACATCCGCTACGAAAGATCCGCCAAGCTCCCAAAATCAGGATGGGAACCTATTACCTTTTCGGAGGAGGAGGAGCGCGGAGTCAATTTACCCCATGACGACCCATTCTTGGTCGACGCCATTCTTGGCAAATTCTCAGTGGGGAGAATCTTGGTGGACAGCGGCTCCGCTGTCAATGTCATTTTCAACGGCTGCTACAACAACCTCAAACGGAACAGGAAATTACTCCAGGATCACGAACCACTGCTCAGCTTCTCCGGCGACGTCACACAACCGCTGGGGTCTGATTACATGAGACTGGTTATTGGCACTAGTCCATGTATGGCGGAGGTGCATACGGAATTCATTATTGTCGACTGCTTCAGTTCGTACAACGCCATCATTGGTCGACCAGCGCTTAACAAGCTCAAGTGCATCATTGCCGGGTACATGCTTCTCATGAAGTTCCCCACACCTAACGGCGCGGGCTGTGTCAGGGGAAGCCAACAGCTGGCACGAGAATGTTACTCAACGACTATAGCGCGGTCGACGCGCCGCCATGAAATTCTGACAGTGGGTAGTGAGGCACCGCCACCAAACATCTTTGAGGATCCTAGGGATGAGGAGGAGAAGTATGTGCGGAAGGAGCCGGTCGACCCTGACACGTCGCTAAAGGTTGTCTGCCTCTCGGACGAGCACCTTGAGCGGACAGTCCGCATAGGCGCCCATCTAAACCCAGAGGTGGAGGCGGAACTCACTCAGTTCCTACGCGATAATGCCGCCGTCTTTGCATGGTCATACGCGGACATGCCAGGTATCTCTCCTGAAATTATCACTCATAAACTGACCATCAAACCCTCCTTTTATCCCATCAAGCAGAAGCGAAGGGCCTTTGATGAGGAAAAATACCGGGCAATCAGAGAGGAGGTTGCCAAACTCCAGGACATTTGGTTCATCCGCCAAGTCATCTATCCCCAGTGGATCTCAAACCTGGTAATGGTCAAAAAGGCCAACGACAAGTGGCGGATGTGTGTTGACTTCAAAAATCTCAACAAGGCATGCCCAAGGGATAGTTTCCCGCTACCTCGTATCGATCAGCTAGTCGATGCAACTGCCGGACATGAGCTCCTCAGCATGATGGACGCTTTCTCCGGATACAATCAGATCAAGATGCACCCCAGCGACCAGGAATGCACCACCTTCACCACCGACAAAGGCCTCTACTGCTACAATGTCATGCCTTTCGGTCTGAAGAACGCCGGTGCAACTTACCAGGGGTTGATGAACGCCATGTTCGCTGAGCATCTGGGAAAAATCATCGAGGTCTACGTAGACGACATGCTAGTCAAGAGCGTAAGGGCCAGCGGACATGTGGCAAACCTCAAGGTCATAGTAACCATTCTCTTGGCCTACGGCATGCGCCTCAACCCAGAGAAGTGTTTCTTTGCGGTCACCGCAAGCAAATTCCTGGGCTACATCGTCAGTGAGCGAGGCATCGAGGCTAACCCAGACAAGGTCCAGGCCATCCTTGACCTTGCAGACCCTGAATATAAGGTACACATCCAGTGCCTCCAGGGCAAGTTAACCGCCCTTTCTCGATTCATCTCCAGACTCACCGACAAGTGTGCCCCATTCTTCAAGCTCCTCAAAACAACTCACAAGAAGGTCATCAACTGGAACCCAGAATGTCAGGCGGCGTTCCAAGGCCTGAAGGAATACTTGGCGGCAGCCCCTCTCCTTTCTGTCCCTGTGCAAGGGGAGACGCTATTCATATTCCTAGCGGTCTTAACATCGGCAATCAGCTGCGCCATTGTCAGGCGGGAGGCTCAGGACGAGCTCCCAGTGTTCTACGCCGGTAGGGGCATGAACAGGGCAGAGACACGGTATCCTCCCTTGGAGCAGCTCGCCCTCGCACTCATAGTTGCCGCCAGACGCCTCCGCCAATACTTTCAGGCTCACATGATCCACGTGTTAACCAATCAACCGCTGAGGCAGGTTATGCAGAACCCTGAACACTCAGGGCGCCTCAGCAAGTGGGCCATTGAGCTCAGCGAGTTTGACATAGAATACAAGCCAAGGACCGCCATGAAAGGTCAGGCGGTGGCGGACTTTATCGCCGAGCTCACCGAGCGTCAGCCAGAACCCGGCACCGGGGCGGAGCCTGGAACAGAAATGGTTATCGCGGAGGAGGCAGCTCCGCTACACTCAGACTGGAACCTGCATGTGGACGGCTCCGCAAGCGCCAAGGCCAGCGGCGCCGGAGTCATCTTAACAGGACCTGGGGGACTGAACGCGGAGTATGCGTTGAAATTCAACTTCAAAGCTTCAAACAATATGGCGGAGTACGAGGCCCTCATTGCCGGCTTGCTCCTCGCCATTGACTCAGGGGCTGACAGCGTCAACATATTCAGCGACTCTCAGTTAGTCGTTAACCAGGTCAACGACAGCTTCCAGGCCAAGGACCAGCAGTTATCGGCATATTTGGGGTACGTCAAAACGTTGCTCAAAAAGTTCAAATTTCACACCATCACACAAATCCCCAGGGAAAAGAACGCCAAGGCTGATTCACTTGCGAGATTGGCAACCGCCCAACCACATCAAAGTCCAGCGGACACAAGGGTGGAATGCCTTGACAAACCAAGTATCACAAAGACCCTGGCGGAGATCTTCAACATTGAGATCAACCCCAGCTGGATGGATGAGATCATTGCATACAAGCGCAACGGCACGGTGCCGGAGGACAAGGTTCAGGCGCGGCAGCTCAAGCGGAGAGCAACCCGCTACAATATCCAGAATGGTAAACTTTACCGCCAAGGATTCACTCATCCCAACCTCCGCTGCCTAACCCCAGAGGAGGGAAAGGCCGTCCTAGCGGAAATCCATGGCGGAGAATGCGGAAACCACTCAGGCGCCAGATCCTTGGCCAACCGCACAATGCGGCAGGGCTACTTTTGGCCCACACTTGGCGATGACGCCAGGCGGATTTCGCGATCTTGCCACAAATGCCAACAATTTGCAGATCTCCCACATGCACCGGCAGAGCCGCTGTCAATTATCGTCGGCCCATGGATTCACTCCACGTGGGGCCTCGATTTGATGGGAAAGTTCCAAACCGCCAAGGGTCAGTTCAAGTACATCATCGTCGCCATCGACTACAACAGCAAGTGGATAGAGGCGGAACCACTCACGGCAATAACTACCGCCAAGGTAATTCGCTTCCTCTGGAAGAACATCTATTGCCGCTATGGTGTCCCGCATACAATCATTACAGACAACGGCACACAGTTCAACAATAAGGAACTCATATTTTTCACCGCCAACCTTGGCACCAAGATGAATTTTGCGTCAGTCGCTCATCCCCAAACCAACGGCCAGGTCGAAGCGGCCAACAAGATAATCAAGAAGCTGCTCAAAAAGAAACTCGACGACGCCAAGGGTTTGTGGGCGGAGAAGTTACCAGAGGTTCTATGGGCCATCCGGACTACTTCAACTTCCGCCACCGGCGAGACACCCTTTTGTATGATGTTCGGAACAGAGGCTGTCCTGCCTGTTGAAGTAACTCAGCCCACCGCTAGGGTCGAAGGCTACTGCCCGGAGACCAACAGCGACGGCATCAACCTGGACAGAGACCTCCTAGAAGAAAAAAGATACAAAGCCCATTTGCACAACTTGCAAAACAAACAACGGGTATCGCGTTTCTACAACGCCAGAGTCAAGGCCCGGAACCTCCAACTGGGGGACTGGGTAATGAAGGAAGTGATTCCACCGCCAACAAAACTCCGCCTAACTTGGGAAGGTCCATACAAAATTGTGGAAGTCGTTAGCCCAGGCACCTTCTACTTAATGGACAAGGATGGCGTCACGACGACCCACCCTTGGAATACCGAACACCTTCGGTATTACTACAAATAGTCATACCGCTACCCAAGAGCATCTTGACTTAGCTAAATTCTTGCTCAATATTTAGCTAAGGGAAGCTACCCAACGGGTACTACCCCACTTTTGTACACGCTGATCAGTCAGCTATCAATGAAACGAGGAATTATTCAAACCATTGTTACCAAGTCTAGCACTGAGGGCAACTGGCAACGCCAGCAATCGTCAGCGGACCTCGTCCGCTACGTGGTGCACTTGGACCAATCTTAATTCCTTTAATGTTTCATTGACACAAAAAATATACAAGTCAAGGTACTAGCGGTACAAACACATCATAACAAACGTCGAAACTTCATTCCATTTCAAAATTTCTGTTACAAGCTATTGTACCTCAACGGCTACATATATATAAAAAAAAAAACAAAAAACAAAGTTCATGGGGGAATCTCTGGCGGTCCCAGCTGGCTTCAGGGGTGGCCCTCGGCACCTTCTGTTGCAGCAGGCGGCGGCACGATCGCTCGACTCGTTTGATCGGACCCTCGAGCTGTCGGGCTAGGGGTCTCTATTGTGCCATCCGCCCGGGTGTTCGCCCCCAGAAATCCGGCACGCGACACCTCCGACGGTGTGGGAGTGGGGGTCTGCTGGGACCCTTCCATCGGATGTGCACTGCTTTCCCCACTGCCTGAGCGGGCACCTCCCGCTGGGCCGGGCACGACCTCTTTGTCCGGCGGGGCACTCTTGGCCGGCGGCGCATCAGGCTTTGACGCTTTGGCGAAGTCGATGGCGCCCTTCCGCTTCAGCATTTCTATGTTTGCTAAAGCCCCGGCCTTCGCAGACTCGGTCATTGCCTTCGCATATTCCGCCGACCGCTTGAACGATTCCACAGCGGCGGCCGCGGCAGCATCCCCTTCAGCCGTCAGACGGGCAACCTGGCCTTCCAGCCGCTTCAGCTCCGTCGCCCTGGCGACCGACTCCCGCTGCACGATAATAAGTTTCTTATCCTTGGCAGCTATCCGCTCCTCCAGCAGGGAGTTCTTCTCCTCCAGTTTAATCACGCGGTTATTTCTCTCCAAGTCCCGCTCGATCGCCACGTTGAGCTTACCGCGGACGTCGGCGAAGTCACTTTCAGCCTTGACAAGCCGCCTCTCTGTCTCCGCCAGCTTCTCCCTCGACTCCCCCAGCTCCTTCTGGAGACTTTGAATCTCCTCCCTCAGCTCCCCTTCGACCAGAGGCTGCTTCTTCACCGCCTCAAACATGTCGTACAGCCCGGCTGATACCTGACCAAACGCCGAGCTGTAGGGCGATTGGTCAATCGCTGTCGGGCGTGAGATCCCCGCTAGGCCGCCAAACCCTAGCCTTTCGCACAGGTGGAAGAGGAATTCCCGCTCGCCACCTGTCATAAACTCCGCGTAGGCGGCAAATGAGTCCAGGTCGCTGGCGGTGGGCACCTCTCCCTCCACTACCGCAGCTTTCAGCGGAGCTTGGCGGGCCTTCTTCTGATGCCGAGCCCCAATCGTCTCCACATCTTCATCCTCTTCCTCGTTGGGGGAGTTTATCTGCCGGCGCTTCCTCTCAAGCACCCTGGTATTTCCGCCAGCAGCCCTCGTCACCCTCGGCGGCGGGTCCTCCCTTGGGCCGGTCACATTCCCTGCCGGCTGCACCGACTTTTCTTTCTGAGCACCACGCCGGTTGGCGGGTACCCTCTCCTTCGTCGCAGCCGCTGTGGCGGCCCCTTGGACAGCGGGTAGCCCATCATCGCCAAGGTGCGAGTGAAGCGGCATCTGCAACAAGACGGGAACCTCTGACTGGCTTAGCGCCAGTGTCTCGGGGTCCACCACGGTCTGCTGGGCCACCATCCCCTCGGCGTACATCGTCTCCAGGAAATTATCAATCTCCGCGCGGTCCATGGCTTTTTCGAAAGCGTCCCGGCTCGATTTGTTACCTGGCGGCGTTTCTAAAAAAAAAAAAAACTCAATCAGTCCGTTGGCTACTTTGCAAAAAAAAAAAAAAAAAAAAAAAAAAAAAAAAAAAAACTAGGGCAACCTGACGGCAATTTCTTACCAACGGCCCGAGTTAATTTTTGAGCAACTAGCAACTCCCAGCCAGTCAGAAGTCGGAAGTCCAGCAAGTTGCGGTTCCGCCAACAACCTCTAATCCGCGCCACGCGACACTCCTCCTCGCGCGTTAAGTTGTACCGCAATCCCGCTGCACAAGCACGAACCAATTAGTCAAAATACATACAATACGGGCACCCGCCAGATGCAGTCAGTGGAACTTCGTTACCGACCTCGAATAGGTTGGAACTCCGACTTAATCCTAAACGCCGGCCTTCCCTCGTTCCCCACAGCCTGGTACTCCCACCCTTCTGTGGCGACGCAGAAGCTTCCCCGCCAATAGGACATGGAATCCCTTAGATTCTCAATCAACTTGGGCGCTCCCTGGCGGCGGCTCAGATTCACTTGCCCTCTACAACCCTGGCGCCTCACGTAGGTTAGCTCGTAGAAGTGCAGCACCTCCGCCACAGTAGGCCCCTCGCACCCGGACAACCGCCACAGCGAGTTCATCGCCAACATCAACCGCCACATGTTGGGGCAAATCTGACCAAAAGCAAGGCCAAACTCGCACACCAGGATTTGAAGATTCGGCACCAGCGGGAGTGTCACTCCTTAGCGGAATATCGCCTCGTGTACAGCCGCCGCGCCCTCTGGGAGAATCGACGCCTTCTCATCTACTGTCGGTGGGCGCAGCTTCACCGATCCCGGCAGCCGAAAGGCCTTCTTCATTCGGGTAACGGCGGCGGCATTCATCCGCCCTCCTGCCTCATCAACAGCAGTGCCATCCGGGAAGAACCACGCTGACTCAACGTGCTCCCCCGCCGTTTCTTCTACCTCAGCGGAGCCGCTGGCGGCGCTATTGCTCGCCAAACGCTCGTCGCACCTAGCTTTTGCAGCAGCGGCCTCGCCCGCCCTAGAGCTCTCTGGACGTGGACCACGACCCATGGCTACTTCCCAGAATATGGTCTGTAGCGGCTCAACCTCTAGCGGTTCTGGCAGTGAGGTTCCTGCATGGGCAGACGGACGCAACGAGTCAATAAAAGCCCTATCCGCCGCGCTGAATGACACGTCAGACCCGGAATCCTCACTGCTCGAAATCTCTATGACGTTAGCCATCCCAAACCCTAAAACCCACACCAGTTAGCACAAGCACAGATCTAGCCTATTCTTACATCAGTCACAGCCAAGAACATCAAGGGCAATTTACCCAGAAAATGCCAAAACAAGAACAAGCACACTCCACCCAGATTCGACCATCTAGCACATCCCTAGACACCAACTCTCTGCCAACCACAATAAACCACCCCCCCCCCCCCCCCAAATCTCGCCTCACACCTCAGAACACGGAAAAGCACAGAAAAACTCCCAAAATCCACAACACCAAAACCCAGAAAATAGCAGATTCAATAAAACAGGGACAGAAATCAAGAAACCAACCTTAGTGACGAAAGCTCCGGAGAAGTGGTGAGCGAGAGCCTTCAGGGGGGAAAATTTTCGTTTTTCCGGAAACGATACCTCCAAACTCTGGCAGCCTCTCCCTTCGGTATCACACGAGCAAGGCAGGAAGACGACGACTACGTTTGAAGCTTTTGCCAAAGTGTCAAATCTCGCTGAGTTTCCCCCCCTTTTATGTCAACATCAGCGCGTTCTCAGCCGTCCGCTAAAAACGACATCACGCACCGGCCGTACACGTGTCGCGATCTTCCACTTACTCTCCGGATTAACCGAGGCGTCGCCTCGGTTACGGAATCCATGATTACCATCATTAATGGCGAGAAGACGGCTAGGCTTAGGAGACAGACCTCCGCACGCTAACCCTCTACGGGTTGGACACGTGTTAACCACCACCAGACGAAGCGTCTGGTGGAAATAACAACTTGCGATTCCGAAGTCTCCGCTGAGCGAAACGCCGCCAGCGGAACTTCTCCCTTGTCATTTTCCAAGTGACGAAGTCTCCGCTGAGCGAAACCCCGCCAGCGGAACTTCTCCCTTGTCATTTTCCAAGTGACGAATTCTCCGCTGAGCGAAACCCCGCCAGCGGAACTTCTCCCTTGTCATTTTCCATGTGACGAAGTCTCCGCTGAGCGAAACCCCGCCAGCGGAACTTCTCCCTTGCATTTTCCAAGTGACAAAGTCTCCGCTGAGCGAAACCCCGCCAGCGGAACTTCTCCCTTGTCATTTTCCATGTGACGAAGTCTCCGCTGAGCGAAACCCCGCCAGCGGAACTTCTCCCTTGCATTTTCCAAGTGACGAAGTCTCCGCTGAGCGAAACCCCGCCAGCGGAACTTCTCCCTTGTCATTTTCCATGTGACGAAGTCTCCGCTGAGCGAAACCCCGCCAGCGGAACTTCTCCCTTGTCATTTTCCAAGTGACGAAGTCTCCGCTGAGTGAAACCCCGCCAGCGGAACTTCTCCCTTGCATTTTCCAAGTGACGAAGTCTCCGCTGAGCGAAACCCCGCCAGCGGAACTTCTCCCTTGTCATTTTCCAAGCGACGAAGTCTCCGCTGAGCGAAACCCCGCCAGCGGAACTTCTCCCTTGGCATCTTGCAAGCGGGGCATCTTCCGCTACACACCTCTAGCGGAGCCCCTTATCATCTTGCAGGCCGCGTACTTTGTTCAGCGCAGTATCGCTCAATAAAATACCGCCAGGCACGTCTATTGGACGCTGCTTCCTGCTCCAATCAGCGGGGGGACTTCCGCCAACGGCGGATCCCGAGGCCACGCCTCACTCTGACAACGACCGCCACGCGGCGTTACCGTCAGACGGTCCCTACGGGACACGGGGACTTGTGTCAACAGTCTACGACGGCCCTGATCAGGCACGTTGACCCCCGTCACTTGGGTGCTAAAGATTGGGCTCGCTACCCAACACCCTCTGCTCCGCGTAGCTCCCCCTCAACAAACAATTTACAGACCATCCGGAGGTCTATCTTAGCCGGGGAGTGGGGGACTCCCTGGGGGGCCTAGCAGAGGCCTACCCGAAAGGGTATAAAGCGTTTGCTCAGTAAAATCCATGGTTGACAACGCACTGACGCTAATTATGCTCTTGCAAGCCTAGCGGAAGAAAACGCTTCAAACCGCCGAACAACTCCCCAACCAAGATTGCCCTCCTTGACTGGGGAATTGGGGGACTTGTACATACATGTACATTTGCAAGCATAATTAGCTATAATGGGCCACGCTCATTCGACCGCCAAAGGTACTAATTCCAACCAAAGGAATGACATGCAAACACACCGCCAGGCGGGCTACAACCTCGGCGGCGGATCACCCCCAGATCACCGCTAACGCGCCGCCACGCGCCGCGCCAAGATAGCATCAGAAGCTCCCAGAGCTGGGGACTGAAGCACATCAGTCCCACATCGAAAACAAAGAGAAGATCAACCTCTTCCTCACCTATAAAAGGTTCTCTCCTCTCTCCTCATTAAGGACGCATTTAATACTTACCTACTGTTACTTTGTCAACATAAATACATTGACTAACTTAGGCATCGGAGAGTTGAAGACCGCCCAACGCGGTCTCCCTCTGACGCCCTTTGTATTTTACTTGACAGGTAGCGGAGGCTTTGAGAACGTCACAAGTATCGATCCGCCCTCCGGATCAGCGTTAACAAAGGTTCAGCTACCGCCGAACTTTTAGACATTAACACTTAGGGTGAATCAAGCTCAATCTAAATTCTAAAGCCCAAGCTTCTATGTTCTGCAATAGGAGGAGATGGAAACTTCAGTGGCTTCTAACCTGTTGCCATGCCTGGTTCCTCCGTTCTTGTCAAGGTTGGGTAAGAAAGGTGAGTTGGGTTAGTGTTTGTAGTCTGTAGTTTTCTGAGAATGTGCTCAGCCAAGAGAGTGAAGTAAAAATGGGAGTGCTTGGGTGGAGGATGCTGTCAGTAAGGTGGTGAGTGGTGTAGGCAAGAGGTGTAGACATGTGACTTACCAAGACTAACGTGTTTCATTCCCAGATACACGCCTCAAGCAGCTCATGCACTCTTAAGTGAGCTACTGTTCTAATTAAACCCCCTCACTAAGTTTAATAACGTGGGCTGACCCAAGTCTCTTACAGGCCCAATTTACAAATACGCCAAATTAAAACCCAATGAGAACCTCTAATTCCGAGCTAAATCGGAAAATTGTTTTACCTAACCGGAACTCGCTCGAACCTAAATTTTCAGAAATGAAATTCGAAACCAAAGCCTGAGAAAATTCAAAGTAACTAAACAAAATTATCGGGGCTCACACATGAGATGAGGATGTAAGCACATTTTCTAACACCTTCTCTCGTGCAATCCAATACGCAGTCTTAACAGAGAAGAAACCTTTGCTTTCAGGTCTCCAAAAAAAAGTATCTTTCATGTTCCTTCTACTCAAAGGAATACAAAGTATTTTTTCAGCAATATCATAAGGGAAAGTACCTCTAATTTTCTCTGTGTCCCACACACGTGCTCTAGCATCAATAAGGTCTGCCACTACTTCCAAATTGGTGTTTGATGGCTTCTAAATTCGATACTGTAGGCAGCTTGGGATCCATTTATCACACCAAATATTGATGTTATTTCCATCTCCAACATGCCAATGAACTCCTGCTTTTAGCACTAGTCTGCCTTGTAAAATGCTTCTCCAAGAGAAGGATGGAGCGTCACCAAGTTCAGCTTCCCAAAAGGAGCAAGATGGAAAGTATCTGGCCTTGAATAATCTAGCAATAAGAGAGTCAGGATTGGAGAGAATCCTCCATCCTTGTTTTGCCAACATAGCTAAATTATATGCATAGATATTTTTGAAACCCATACCTCCCTCATTCTTTGTGAGACAAAGCCTTTCCCAGCTTCTCCAGTGAATCTTCTTTTTTCCTTCAGTTTCACTCCAAATAAAAGAAGCACAAAGTTGGTAATAACATCATCACAGAGACCCTTCGGTAATAAGTAACAGTTCATGGCATAAAGAGGCATCGTCTGAGCAACTGCTTTAATCAAAATTTCTTTTCCTGCTGAACTCAGAATTTTTGATCTCCAGATGATAAGTTTTTCACTTTTTTGGTAAACTTTTCTTTGATGTAAGCAAACTTTGCTGTTTTTGATCTTCCAACTCGGAGGGGCAACCCTAAGTATCTATCATGCTCTTTGACACATTTCACTTCAAGAAGAGATGCCAATTTTAGTTGCTCTTGATGCCTGACATTATTGCTGAAAACGACACTACTTTTTTGAAAATTCACCTTTTGCCCTGATGCTCTCTCATAGGTATCTAGTACTCGTCTAAACTGAATGCACTCATGTTCAGTTGCTGTACCAAACATAAAACTATAGTCTGCAAAAAACAGATGATGAAGCGTACGAGCGTGGGGACACATCCAAAATGGTTAGTATAACACAATTATAAAATATAGGCAAAAAAATCACTAATAATTATTGAGTTATGACCCGTGCGACATTTAACTAACTCACGTTTACCATTATTTTACACTTAACTCACTACTGTTAAATCTCCCGTTAGAAGCTGTTAAAGTTTAGGGTATATTTGTCTAGACACTAAAATATACATTTCTAACTTGAAAAACAATTTTTTTCTAAATACAAAAATCAGCAATCCCATTGCCATCATATATCAGCAAATTCCAAGAACTACACCTGCATAATCAATCAAGCCAGCATATCCAACATCTGGGTATTTCCCAAGTTCATCAAAACTAAAGTCCACCTCAAATTAAACCCAATTCTTTCTCCAAAACTCAAAATTACCCGAAAACCCACCACCGCCGCCATTCCATCCATACACAGACCGACTGTTGTCATTTCTGCCACCTCCCTAACTAGATCCACCATATCCACCTCCATACCTTCTTTAGCAGAATTCGTATCATCAAACCACACAATAACTTGACCTTGATACTGCTGAACAAAATATTGATTCTACAAAGCTGCTTTCGAGTGCCAAATGTGAAGATAACCACTTGGTTCCCGCGCAAACCTCAACTTCACCTTTCTAACCTCAGCCTCCGGAAGATCCACCTCGAATGTTCCCCTGTTGGTTCCTGCTTTAGCCATCTCTCTTATTTTTGCGCCCTTCAACTACTGACTGGTTGGGTTCTCTTTCGATTTCGCTGAGCCTTTCTCACCATGCATTGCTGCCGCACAAATTCGAAATACGACCAAAATAACAAAGAAGAGCAGAAACACCGCGCAGTTTTCGCCTACAAATCGAAGTAAATCGCAAATTGAAAACCTTGAAGACAGAAACTAAACGAAAGCAAAAGGAATACGTGACAATTAGGGTTTAGGGTTTACCCGTCAGAGAAGTGAGGAACAGGAGGAGAATCGGGAGTGAGAGAGGAGTCGGCCGATACCTCAGATTGATTTGGATTTGGGTAATTTGAATCCAAATCACCTTATCCAAAAAAGACCTTGGGGTTTTGGGCAAATCCGAGGAGGTTTTTGGATGGTGAGCTTGGTGGTGGTGGTGGTGGATTTTGGGTGTAAAGAAAAGAAAAGAAAGAGAGAATGAAGAAAATTAAAAAAAAAAAAAGAGAAAGGAAATTAAACAGAGGTTTAGTGGACATTTTACCATCCACCTCGCTTACATGGTGCTGACGTGGCGACATCTAATTGTGTGTCACGTCAGCTAGTTAACATAGTATTTGGACTGAGTGGACCTATTTAGAGGAAATTGAGAGGTCAGGGAGTTTTTGGATGACATTGAAAAATGTCAGGGGCTGAAACGATGAGAGAGGCAAAGTACATGGACTAAACAAAATTTAATCCTAAATAAATAAAGAAAAGCCTGGAGTTTGGTGTGATGGGCTTCACCAAATTATTGAATGTCCATTATACCCTTTTGCTTAAAAAATAAATACTCATAATAAAATCAATTAAGATAGTTATTGTAGTAAAATAAAATAAAACATAGAAACATAAATATGAGAAAAGGGGAGAATAGAAGAAGTATGTAATAAAGAAACTTCCACGTTCACTAACATAACAGGTGCATCACATAAGTTTGAGACTAATTTTTAGCATAAATCATTATTAGTTCAAAGAACTTGCAATCCAATTTCAACTTTCATATTATTTAATTTGTAATTTTTTTTCTTATACCTAAAGCCGCGTCTGCTAGGGTTTGTTTTCCTGGCAAATTCAGTTCATCAAGAATGAATCTGATCAGTTGAAACTGCAAGAGTATCTACAATGATACCACGAGGAGGGCGCTAAACGGTTTGGTGGTGCAGAAGAGGCAGGCCTTCATTTTCTTCTGCGAGACGAAGATCCGGTTGGAGGAGGGTTTCGCTCGACTGCACCGTGACTTGGGTTTTCCAAAATCGGAGTGGGTCATGAGCTCAAGATCGATGGGACAATCAGCCAGGCTAGGTCTGTTTTGGACGGACGACGTCAAGGTCCAGTTTCGGTCAAAGTTTGAGAGACATGCCGACATATTGATGTCGAGGTGGAGGATGGCTGCGGTGGTCCTCGGTGGAGGCTAATATGCTTCTATGGCCATGCTGCAGCGGAAAGGATTCAATCCTGGAATTTGTTGAAGGCTTTGGGTGATGCAGGCTCGCTGCCGTGGGTTGTGATAGGCGACTTCAATGAGATTTTGAATTCTTCAGAGAAGCTTGGAGGGCGACAACGTCTTGAAAGCCAAATGCTGGGCTTTCGAGATGCTTTGGCTTATACTGATTTGATTGACTTGGGTTATTTGGGGTGCCTTTCACTTGGAGCGATCCAGTGGCTAAAGTTCATCTAGATAGGGCAGTAGCAACACAAACATGGATTGATCTGTTTCAGCATTCTAGAGTACAACACTTACCTCCCAGTACTTCGGATCACACTATAGGTGAGCTCAAAAAATATTGCACCGTGTAAACGTGTCAACATATTCCACTTTAAGAGTTTCTGGCTTCAGAATGATAAGTGTGATGCCGTGGTGAAGGAAAATTGGAGAAGCATGTGCATGGGCAGCCTATGTTTTGTGTGACAAAAAAAAATAATTCCAAAACATGAGCATTGGGCTGGATAAATAGCAGAAAGATGTTTTTGGAGGTAGGAAGCAAGAGATGGACGCTGTTATGGGTGTGTTGGAGGTGATTATGGGTTTGCCTAGTACTCAGTCTCTGCAAGAGGAAAAAGAATGGTTGGTGTGCCGGTTGGAAACTCTACTGACGTAGGAAGAGTCGTATTGAAAGAAAAGAGCCAAAGTGACTTGGCTTAAGGAGGGTGACAGAAACACGGGCTTTTTTCACCGTAGAGCAACTAAAAGGAAGCGGAAGAACGCTTTGCTGGGTTTATATGATAAAGACGGCTACTGGTTGGAGGATGACCTTGGGGTGGAGAAGGTTGTGACTGATTACTTCGAGGAGATGTATACTGCCTGTGTGACGACTGATATGAATCTGATGTTAATGCGGCCTTATTTTGTGGAAGAGGTAAATGTGACATTGTTTCAGATGTATCCGACAAAATCTCTTGAACCGGACAGAATGCCTCTATTATTTTTTCAGCAAGGGAAAAACTCATAAACAGTACCTGAACTACGGGCCACTAATAACTTTCGTACCTTAACTTCAAAAAATATCATTTTGGTACCTGGACTTTTCGCCCCGACCCAAGATTCATAACTGGGATCCACTTCGCCGTTAACGGTGTTAACTTTGCAAGGGTAAATCTGACCTTTCACTGTTCATCTTCTTCAAAGCTCTCTCCATCACCTCTCTCTCTCTCTCTCATTAAACAAAGTACGTCTCTCTCTCTCAGTCTCTCTCAGCTCCCCCATTACACTCCTTGATCTGTCCTTGATTGGACTCACGGGAAGCCCCACTGCAACCTCCGCCGCAGCCCAACATGATAATGGGTATCAATTCCTACCCCTCCCTCATGCCCAACCCCACCATCAAACCCCAACAACAACACCACCACCACCGCCACCGCCACCGCCAACAACAACAACTTGACTGCGATGTTGGGCAGCGGGCCGAATTCGTGTCGGTTCCAGTTCAACAAGGTGGCCTAGTAGCAGCAGCCCACATCGAAGCCGCAGTCGCTAGATTCCATGAGCCCAAGCCCGTTCGACGAATCGTTGAGGCCTTGCGGCGGCAACGGAGGGTTCAGCATCGACTGTTCAACGGCCTCCGCGAGGAAGAAGAAGCGAGGGAGGCCCAGAAAGTACTCCCCTGATTGCAATGTTGCCTTGGGATTGATTGGAAAAACGAGACCAAGTCACAAAACTTCCAAACTGAGAAAATAAGAAACACAAAACATGACGAACAAGAGACTCTATGAACAAGATCCAAATGTGGCCCAAATCGATCAACAACAACAAAAAGGAATCATTAACATTCAAGAGCTGAAGTCTTAAGACACAAAATTAAAGTCTTTCATGACATGAAACTAATAACCAAATCAATATTGGAACTCAAACACAACCCCAAAATGATAGTATAATCTGAACCCATAAAGCAATTGTTAATTCTGAGTAGTAAATTCAACAAAAGAAACAGACCCAGTTCAAAATTGATTGAGAAATTGACAAATTTGTTGTAATCATTCCCAGAAACGAATCAGACCCAATTCAAGAAACAGACCCTTTCTTCTTCTCGTGTGACCTTGACCCCCCAATGAAAGAGCTTCTTCTTCTTCCTGACGACCAAAAGGGCAATAAAGCCCACCACTATCTCCTCTGCAAGTTTAGAGAAAAGAGAAGAAGATATCATTGTGATCCCATCCAGATTAGATAAACCCAACAACATGCATGTGGGTTAACTTTCTTCAACTCTCTTCCAGATGCAATATTATGAAGGAGTGCAAAAGCCCAATTGATTTGGAGAAAGCGTTAATGATTGATGGAGAGCAAAGTTGGAACCAGCCAGAGAAGTTTAGATTTCAAAGTTGGAACACCGAATGGACGATTCTACCCTTCAAAAGATGACGGCCCCAACATCGTTAGTGACTCCAGGTATGAATCTTGGATCGGGGCGAAAAGTCCAGGTACTAAAATGATATTTTTTGAAGTTGAGGTACGAAAGTTATTAGTGGCCCGTAGTTCAGGTACTGTTTGTGAGTTTTTCCCTTTCAGCAATACTAAGACTCTATTGGATCTGACATACTAAGACTCTGTTGGTGCACAGTTTCCTTCATTAAGGTCAATTACTTAAACAGATTAACTTTACACATATCTGTCTCATTCCTAATGTTGATAACCATGAATATATGTCTGATTTACGACCTATAGCTCTCTGTAATGTATTTTACAAGATTTGTTCTAAGGTTATTGCAAACATATTAAAGATGATATTACAGAGATTATTTCACCTTACTAGAGTGCGTTCATCCCTGGGCGTCTTATTATGAGAACACATTGGCTGCAAATGAAGTTGCCCATTTTATTCATAACAAAAGGGCAGGGGATAAGTGTATGACATTGAAGCTCGACCTCAGTAAAGCTTATTATCAAAAGGAAGGGGTTTTCCTAAGAAAGGTGATGGAACGAATGGGTTCTAAGACAGGTTGGATAGACATGATTATGCAGTGTATCTCTTCGGCCCGTTACGCATTCTTGGTTAGAGGTAAACCAAGAGGGTATGTGGTACCTACTAAGGGCCTCAGACAGGTTGATCCTTTATCACCGTATCTATTCTTATTGGTTGCGGAGGGTCTCTGTGCTTTGCTTTGTCAGAGTGCTTCTACAGGTCATTTACCAGGTATATCTATTTGTGAGAATGCTCATGCGTTAAATCATCTGTTATTTGCTTATGACAATTTACTTTATGTTGATGCCTTTATAGAGGCCTGTAATGAGATTCAACAGATCCTTGGTACCTATGGGAAGGTATCAGGTCAGTTAGTAAATTTTACAAAAAGCTCTGTTGCATTTAGTAAGAACGTAGGGGTGACTGAGCATGAGGAGTTGACTGATTTATTAGGGGTTAATGTGGTGGTCTGCCATGTGAAGTATCTTGAGCTTCCCACTTATGTTGGCAGGGAGAAAATGACGACGTTTCAATACCTAATGGAACGTTTGGAGAAACGGGTGCAGAATTGGGAAGGACATTTATTGAGTGGAGCTGGTATGGATATTCTAATTAGGGTGGTGGCTCAATCCCTCCCAACTTATGCCATGAGTTGTTTTCTTCTTACTCAGAGCTTCTGTGACCTTCAAAAGATTTGTGCTTGATTCTGGTGGGGGAGTAATATAGATGACAAGAAGATTTATTGCCACTACTACATAAATGACTTCACACGACGGTTCAAAACTGTCGTCCCATGTTGAAAATTTACATGGTCTATCGAGGTGTCGTCTGATAAAAATTCATCAGACGACGGTTTTTCACCGTCGTATATCGATCATAGGGTCGACGGTGTACAGTTGACTTCGTAATCTGATGGGATCGGCTGTCGACAACCTGTGGACAGCAATTTGTTGTTGTGTGACTTTTATTAACACCACAATTTTTATGATCCCAGCCTTGTCTCTTTGTTGTTCAGAAGTAGGTTTTTATTTCAAGACGTCGTGCAAATTCTATACACACGACAGTTCTTCTAGCATAGATGTGGTGTGATGACTTAAAAATTCAGTGCATGTGTGCTTTCACACAACATATATAACTCTAACCGTTATACTGTAACATTTGAGACAATGGTTTTTCCCAATCAATGATATCAGTACAAACAGTGTGAATTGTAGAAATTTTGTTTGATTCTAGCCTATAAACCTCATCAGACGACATATTTTCCATTTTTCCTACTATTGTTTGATTTGGTAATGGCAAAATTCAGATTCAATTGGAACAAAAAATTGACCAAATGAACAGTAATTTTCTCATAATATATAAGGGCTAAATACTAATTACAACCTTGTAGTTTGGGTCTAAAATCAATTCAGTCCTTAAACTTTTAATTTCATCAAAAACACCCCTACACTTTCAATTTTGATCTAATAGGTCCAATCTGTTAGTTTTCCGTTAATTGAGTTCGTTAACTTGCTGACGTGGTTCATATGAGACCTATGTTTTATGATTTGGTATTGAGGTGATATGCATAGTCAGTTTAGGAGTGGGTTCCATTATTAGAAATCTATCAAATAAAATTTTTTAAACAAATAACCCAACTATAACTGGAACCCACAACAAAAGATTAACGAATAGGACCTATTATATTAAAATTGAAAGTACAGGGGTGTTTTTGATGAAATTAGAAGTTCAGGGACTGAATTGATTTTGGACCTAAACCACAAGGTAGTAACCAGTATTTAGCCCAATATATAAATAGCTGTTATAATCCCATAAATGGATCCGATAATGCTAATTGTATCCACAAAATGGAAATGATCACATCTATGGATCTCTCATAGCAAAAAAAACCCACAAATGTGGCTAAAATAGTCTCATTCGTACATAATCACATCTATAGAAGAAATGCAATTCCGGTTAACCCAAAAAAGACCAACATTTAGCCTAATACACTTTAGACGTTGCATATACCCAAAAAAGACCAACAATGATTCATCCCAGCACACTTCACAACTTTAGCAGGTTCTTCACCTCATAATTTGCGAGCTTATTATGCAGTTCATCAACTTTTGCGTTTGTTGCGAACTAAAGAGAGGTGGTGGATGAGTGCCCCATAGCGATCCTCATTGATGATTTAATATGTACCAGGCAAGTCTCCATGGTGCAGATGCCCCCTGAAAATAAAAAGATGGAAACTTCACATAACCCATCTCCTTAGAATCAAGTATGCTGCTAAGGCTATATGAGATATTACGGTAAACATACTAACCTCAGGAACTATCCTATTGAGGAATGTCTCTGTATCGGTACGAACATAAGAGTCAGAGTTCTCATTGATAGTAAGAGGAGCACTTATGTGCGATGCTCAAAGAATAATCCAAATAAAAAACCTCATGACCAATTTACCTGTGGGTCTTCGATAGGCTCATCCACCTGCGGATCAGAGACCATGACGAAAGAAGGATATACAAACAGAAATTGATCGACTGCAAAGCCTTAATACCCACTTACCTAGAAACCTTCTTAGTTACCTTCTTGGCCCCAATTTTAACATTTTTTTCCTTCAATCCTAAATCCACAACTCTAATTTTCGAATCCAATACTGAAACCACAAAATTCAAATCCCAGTTACCCATAACTGAATTTCGAATCCAATACCGAAAAGAAGTCTAAACCTGAATCGCGATCAAAATCCTAAAGCCTGTTGAAAATCAACGCAAATCCCTAACCCTAATTAATCCGACTTCGATCTCGAAGCCTTGGCAATGCGAGGTCTTCTTTCTTTGATTCAACTTTGCATAAAAGCAACTACCATCACCGAAATATCTGAAGAACCCTAAAGGCTATCCATTAGGTTTTCTTCCCTTCGTTATTTCCCAGATCGAATAACTTAGCTAGAGGCAGAGATGTTTTGGTCAGGGTTTGCCACTTTGCCGAAGGGAGAGAGTGCTTTGGTTGGGGTTTGTCGAAGAAGAGATAAGGTTGGGGTCTGTCGAGAAAGGGTTTGTTAAGGAGAGAGAGAGGTCGGGTTTGTAAGCAAGAGAGAGAGCTTTGTCAAAGAAGAGAGAGTGTCGGGGTTGTTCAATGTCTTGGCCTGGTAGTTGTGGAGTAAATGCCTCTCTCTTCTAGGGTTTTTTTTTTTTTTCCTTAAGTGTACTTTGGTCTAGATGGGCTTATTGGGACACATGGATAAGCCATTAGTTGATGCATATGTACAAATCATCAGACAATGGTTTTCCACATAAGTGTTGTTTGAATGCCACTTTTAAATTATCAGTTTGCCTCTTGTTGTTGTCTGGGTGGAGGTAAATGGATTTGGGGGGAATTTTGGTGGACATATCCTCTCTTGCAAACCTATGGATTCATACCACAGTTTTAAACTAACCGTCATATCACCACTGCATGCTGGTAAAATATAAGTGGTGCCAAATGATGGGAGACTTGCTGCCCTATAACCATTTTAACCTCACACAACACTTCCATTTGTAAACGTCTTCTGAAACAATTCATATGTCCAGCATGAAAAACACCCATTTGTTGAATTCATATTAGAAGACGGACATTTTTAAAATGTCATCCCAAAAATGAAAAGTCATTCAGACCACAGAAAAGAGTGTGGCATCGTATTAGAGATGTCGTGTGTTTCATTTTTTGTAGTAGTGTTGGAAGGCTTAATTGAGAGACACTTTGCAAACCTAAGGAGGAAGGGGGCATGGGATTTAGGGACTTAAGGTCTTTATTTAGCTATGCTGGCTAAGCAAGGTTGGAGGATCTTACAAACACTAGATTCTTTGATTGCTAAGATTTATAAAGCCAAGTATTTACCTTCATCATCCTTATGGAATGCTGAACCTCACCCTTCTCCTTCTTATTCCTGGCAAAGTATATTTGAGGCCATAAGTGTGCTACGGGAGGGTGTTTGTTGGTAGGATAGAATTGGCTCGGAGGTTTCCATTTGGTCAGACCCTTGGCTACCTAGGGCACCTTCTTTCCTTCCTTTAGCTGCACCAATTGATCCGCCTGTGAAGCTAGTGAGTGAATTAATAGTGGGGAAACAGTGGAAAAGGGATTTGGTTATCAGCTCTTTCAGCTTGAGGACAGTTCTGTCACTGATGCATTGGAGCCTTTCTCTGGTTATTTTGAGACAGATTCTATGTTACTTGTTCAAGCAACAAAGCAGAGTGTCATTCTCCATACTTCCCAGTTGGGACGTATGTATGATGATATTACCTATGATCTTCAACATATTCCAGATTCTTACTTTACTTATGTTTACCGTCAAGCCAATTATGTGGCTCACACTTTAGCTAGTTATGCACTTTCTTTTTCTCAGGACGCAGCTTGGGGGTCTGTTCCCCCTATTTTATTTGGGATGTAATGGATAAGGAGTTTTCTCCTTATTAATAAAGATTTGTCAGCTTGTTTAAAAAAAAATATGGCAATCCAAAAGTCATCTTAATGACCATGTATGGTAAATTATCTGAAAGACAGTGGAGGCGACAAAAACAATTGCTTCATAATGGTGGAGATTCTTGAGAGATTTTGACCCTTAAACACATGTCTCAAGATATCATCATAATTATTCAATATGTTATGCTTGAAACCTTTAACTACAGAAGAATCATATAAAACTTATGGTAAGGACAGTGATGGAGGTGTCTCAGGAGATTCTGCAAGATTTGGGCCTGTTGGTACGCACCGTAAGATATTCAATGGTGGAGACTTTGAATGATTTGTATCCTTAGGCACAAGCTTCAAGATATCATTATAATTGGATAAATTATTCGATGTCTATAGAATAATCATATGAAACTTTTGATAGAGGCAGTGCAGGTGGTGTCCTAAGAGATTCTGTAGGATTTGGGCATGTTGGTACGCGCCATAAGACATTCAATGGTGGTGACTCTAAAGGATTCAAATGTTTTGACACAAGCCTCTAGATATCATCATAATTGGATATACTATTTGATGTCTTACGCTTGAAACGTTTGACTGTAGAGTAATCATAAGAATCTTCTGATAGAGGTAGTGTAGGATGTGTCTCAGTAGAATTCGTAAGATTCGGACCGATTGGTACGCGCCTTAAGACAACATTCAATGGACCAGACTCTAAAGGATTTAGATCATTTAGAGATGGTTTATCAGAAGAAACACGATCACCAATAACGTTGGAAGATAGCAGGAGAATACTAAATAGCACAGAGCAATAAGTTTTAGAAAACTTCATTGTGTTGTTTTGATGGTGATTGCATATTCTGAGCACAACCCGAACACATCTTCTTATAGGAGTTTTCATACATAGAATGTGACTTCTGGCCAATCTATAAAACTCATTTTCATTAATAGATAGTTATTCATGGTATTCTACTTTTTTTTTATAGTATTGATCATTGAAATTGAAATCCTTAAATATGGATTTAGCAATTTAGTTTCAGAAATATAATTCATTTTCATTATAAATGGATATGTAATGATTCCTGAATTTACAAAATTTAGTTTTCAAAGTACTTTTAATTTCTGTTATATATGGATATGTAAAGATGTCTGAATTTACGACTTAGTTGTAGAAATACTTTTACATACTTTTTTTTTGGATTAATTTCAGTTTAGTACCCTGTGGTTTGGGGGTAACATCATGTCAGTCCCTGCTCTTTCAATTTAATCAGCAATACCCCTGTGCTTTCAATTTCAATCAGCCATGCCCAAATTTTACTGTTCCGTCCAAATTTTACTTTGTCAATCCAGTTAAAGTTAACGTTCAAATTGGATGGAACAGTAAAATTTGGGCACGGCTGATTGAAATTGAAAGCACAGGGGTATTGCTGATCAAATTGAAAGAGCAGGGACTGACATGATGTTACCCCCAAACCACAGGGTACTAAACTGAAATTTATCATTTTTTTATTTTTTATTAGAAGAGAAACTTCATTCATAATGAAAGATTACAATGAGTATGGGTTGCAAAAGTCATTCTATCAACAATCAATATGAATGTGATAGAACCAAACTTTGCCCACACTAAACTTCAAACTAAAAGTCCATACTGACACATTGTTAAAACCCATAAGGCCTTGACTCAAAACAAACCGCAAGGGCTGACTAACAATGCTTATTTAATAAGACAATGGGAATTTTATTATCCTTTCATCTTGCAAGTCGCCAACTACAGACTTGAACTTAATGAAAAAACTTGCACAACACCTTTATGGCAGAGTCAACTAAACATAATTTCAGTTTATAACCTATGCGCAAGAACAGTGTATTCTTGACTTCTCTTTGAATGGCCTAGCCTACACTCTTTGTGACTTCGACCCGACCAAATTGGATTGCTGGACACTTAGATTTGGGACTAGAGTAAACCTAGAATTGCCACCACCCTATAGTCGACACCATGCCAACACCTTCGCCTCTTCACCGTCATCTCCTTGGTTGTCACCTTCTCTCACTTGTACCATCTCAAATACACCAAAAATGGGTTCGGAAATATCAAATGCATACCCTCTTTCACATGCGTGCAGATCAGATC
Organism: Rosa rugosa; assembly: GCF_958449725.1. Taxonomy (NCBI): domain Eukaryota; kingdom Viridiplantae; phylum Streptophyta; class Magnoliopsida; order Rosales; family Rosaceae; genus Rosa; species Rosa rugosa. Next base: position 42,542,035 of record NC_084824.1, on the reverse strand, counting down.
GATCCCATCGTCTGCACCCCTTTGGATTCTAATCCTAATCAATCATTGATGACACCAAGACAACTTTGAGATGTTTACAAGAAGAAGATAGCCTCACCCACCAACCATTAACCCACCACTACTCCTTTTCGCCATCACCTCCAACCCAAAAGCAGATGGGAACAACCCTTCAGAAGGTCAAAACGATGATTGCCTCTGCCTCAGCTCGTTGTGCACCAGACCCATGCAACTGCCAACACTTATCAAAATTAAACAACTTAAAAAACTATAACCCAGAAATACTCCTTCCAGACTGTCGCCATCATCCTTCCGCCCTCTCTTCGTGCCATGGAGACGCACGTACCACCCCTTCCAAATAAACCCTTCCCCAGATCAAACAGGGAGAGTATGCCAGCCAACAATCCCAACCACTCGCCTAATACCAATCCAGTGTAGTAGGAAGAGCACGCCAGCTATTAATCCTAGCCCAACCTCGTCCCTGCCAATCAACCAACTTCTTACCGTTGCCTCTGTCATGCCTCCACTATTGTCTAATCGCCTTACGCCAACTCGAGCCACCAATCTTGAGATCACTCGACTCCAGCATCACCACTGCCAGTCCACTGGCACCAAACGAACAGAGGATGCACATGTTGAGATTTGGATTCCATGCTCGAGATCCCAAATCGATCCATAGGACAACCTGGATCGAAGAACCAACCAACCTTTCAAACCAGTCTGATCCAACCTAGAGTCAATCAGATCCAACGCCACCATCTCGATTCACAAACTCGACCAACAGAGATTGAAAAAGCCTCGACCTGCCATCGCGATCATCCCACTCACCTTCTTTAAATCATAGCGCTCCCAATCGAAAACTCTATGATCAAGGACACTGCTACTACTTCGAGGATCTAAGATGCCCGTCCGACGACAACGCTCCGAGGACATGCCGCCAGACGAAAAGGAAATAAATTTTTTTGAAAACCCTTGCGCTCTCTCTCTCTCTCTCTCTCTCTCTCCCTCCCTCCCTCCCCCACTCTCACACAATTTTTATTATACAATAAAACCTCAATAAATGAATAACCTCAATTAAATAATAATTTTCTCCGGTCCTAACTCGGGCCAATATACTAAATAATAACCTTACTAAATGCATACGATAATTATTTTCTGAAGAAATTCTTTAGGGTCAAGTTAATAATTGATAGTCTAAGATGGTAGTCCACATCACTGCTATGAATAAGGTGAATGAGCACAGTAGAATCGGATTCAAAAAAATCTTGACAAATCTTAGGTTTACTCCGGGTGAACTAGCATATTCACCCTCATTGTCGATTAACATACTTTTACTTAATAAATTTATAATCCAACCATTTATGTTGTATAACGTAATACAAAGATTAGCTCTGTAAAAAATCAATCAAATTGAAGACCTTTTAGTTATTTATTTCTATGAAATACATGGACGGTTTATCATAATAGTAGTAAGTATGGTTAGAACCATCCATTTATTTGGTTCAATTAGATAATTAAACGATTTCCGATTCGATTGATTTTTTACAGAGATGATCTTTAAATACTAATTTAAGATATGGACCGTTGGATTATAAATTTATAAAGTAAAAGTATGTTAACTAAGGGTGAATCTAAGAATTGTTCTTGTATAAATGCCTGTATTTCATTCGGAAGAGCTGGGTTTTATTTGTAATTAGAACCAGAAGAACAACGTTCCCCAAATTCAAAAAATCCACAAACAATGCCTAAGCTTTCCTCTACACTCTTCTACACCAAACCCAGCCGATCCTTGTCTTCATCATCTTCTTCTTCTCCTCGTAACAGTCTTCCAAAACTCCCACCTCTTCAAACTTTACTCAAACGTGGCTTCACTCCCACTCTCAATTCCATCATCCAATTCCTTCTCTTTCTTTCACATACCCGCAGATTCAACACAGTCATCCACTTCTTCTCTCAAATGGAGTCGAACCAAATCAAAGGCAACTCCCAAACTCGCTCAATTCTCACATGGGCTCTCCTTAAACTGCACAAATATGAAGATGCAGCGCATTTCATGAGGACCCAGATGGTCAAAGCTTCAAATTTTCCGAGGAATCGCATGTGGGACACTCTCATTCAAGGTCTCTGTATCAACCAGAAAGACCCAGATAAGGCTTTGTTGGTATTACGGGATTGCTTGAGAAAATATGGTACCTTTCCTTCTTCTTTCACTTTTTGCTCGTTAATTTATAGATTTAGCTCTATGGGGGATATGAGTAAGGCAATTGAGGTTGTGGAGTTGATGACAGATGAGAAAATCAACTACCCATTTAACAATTTTGTTTGTAGTTCAGTGATTTCTGGGTTTTGTAAAATTGGAAAGCCAGAAATTGCTGTTGAGTTTTTTGAGAATGCCCTAAAGTCTGGAGCTTTGCAGCCTAATGTTGTGGTATACACAGCACTTGTAGGTGCTCTTTGTAAATTAGGAAGAGTTAGTGAGGTTTGTGATTTAGTTTGTAAAATGGAGAAGGAAGGATTGGCATTCGATGTTGTTTTCTATAGTAGTTGGATTTGTGGTTATATTTCGGAAGGGAGTCTAATGGAGGTGTTTCGGAAGAAGAGACAGATGGTAGATAAAGGCATAAGACCAGATACAGTTAGCTATACTATACTCGTAGATGGGTTTTCGAAGCTTGGAGATGTGGAAAAGGCAATTGGCTTTTTGAAAAAGATGAGGAAAGGTGGGCTAGAACCCAGTTTGATTACTTATACCGCCATCATGTTGGGATTCTGCGAGAAAGGAAAACTGGAGGAGGCATTTGCTATTTACAAGATGGTCGAAGATTTGGAAATTGAAGTTGATGAATTTATGTATGCTACTTTAATTCACGGGTTTTGTATGAGAGGGGATCTTGATGGTGTTTTTCGTCTGCTAGATGAAATGGAAAAGAAGGGGATTAATCCAAGCATTGTTACATATAATACGGTAATTAATGGATTATGCAAATTTGGGAGGACTGCGGAGGCTGAGAAGATCTCAAAGGGCATATCTGGAGATACCATTACATATAGTACATTGCTACATGGGTATATTGAGGAAGAAAATACCTCTGGGATTTTGGAAACCAAGAGGAGATTGGAGGAAGCTGGAGTCTTTATGGATGTTGTTATGTGTAATATACTTATTAAAGCGCTATTCATGGTGGGGGCATTTGAGGATGCTTACATACTGTACAAGGGAATGCCAGAGAAGGGTTTGACTGCAAATTCCATTACATACTGTACAATGATTGATGGGTACTGTAAAGTTGGTAGAATTGATGAGGCACTTGAGATATTTGATGAGTTCGGAAGGACACCACTTTCCTCAGTTGCATGTTATAATTGTATAATAAATTGGCTCTGTAAGCAGGGCATGGTAGATATGGCCACGGAGGTGTTTATTGAACTTAATCGGAAAAGCTTAACTTTGGATGATGGTATCTGCGAAATGCTTTTGAAGGCAACTTTTAAACAAAAAAGTGCAACTGGAGTTTTAAATTTGGTTCACAGAGTGGAAAATTTGAGGCCAGGTATGTATGATGTTATGAGCAATGTTGCAATCAGTTTCTTGTGCAAGAGAGGGTTTCATGAGTCTGCATTTGAAGTGTATGCAGTGATGAGGAGGGAAGGGTCGGTTGCAACGAGAAAAACTTATTATTCAATTTTAGAAGGTCTAATTAATGATGGAAAAGAGTGGCTAACTCTGCCTCTTTTAAACATCTTTCTAAAAGAATATGGACTAGTTGAACCTAAAGTAAGCCAGATTCTTGCTTACCACATGTGCCTGAAGGATGTCAATGATGCTTTCTGCTTTTTAGAAAAGATCAAGGACAGACCTACAGCCATTACCTTGCCTATTTCTCTTTTCAAGACACTTATGAAGAAGGGTAAAGTTTTGGTTGCATATCAGCTTTTCATGGAGGCTGAAGATAGTGTACCCGTTCTGGATGCATTTGATTATTCGCACATGGTTGATGGCCTTTGCAAGGGAGGATATATCAGTGAGGCACTAGATCTCTGTGGTTTTGCTAAATCTAAGGGAATCACCCTGAATATTATTGCTTATAATTCAGTTATAAATGGATTGTGCCACCAAGGTCATCTTGTTGATGCATTTCGGCTATTTGATTCATTAGAGAGAATTAATTTGGTACCCTCAGAAATCACTTATGCTACATTGATTGATTCCCTACGTAGAGAGGGGTTTCTGCTTGATGCAAAGCAATTATTTGAAAGCATGGTCCTCAAGGGGTTTAAACCGAATACACATGTATATAACTCTATTATTGATGGTTTTTGCAAAATTGGACATATGGAGGATGCCTTGAAACTTCTTTGTGAATTGGACATGAAATCTCTTAGGCCTGATGAATTCACTGTTACTATTGTCATCAATGGCTTTTGCCAAAAGGGTGATATGGAAGGGGCTCTAAATTTCTTCACTGAGTTCAAAAGAAATGGTACATCACCTGATTTTTTGGGTTTCTTAAATTTGATAAGAGGTTTATGTTCCAAGGGAAGGATGGAAGAAGCCAGAAGTATCTTGAGAGAAATGCTTCAGTCTCAGTCTGTCCTGGAGCTAATAAATAGAGTTGATGTTGAGCTGGAAACAGAGTCATTGGAAAGCTTGCTTGTTTCACTGTGCGAGCAAGGAAGTATCCAAGAAGCAGTGACTGTCCTTAATGAAATCGCGTCCATGTTTTTCCCTGTTCGGAGTTCATCTATTGATTGCCATCAATCTCATAAACTACAGAAGCATTGTGACAGCGAGGATCCTAAAACAGTTACTTCAAAATCTGTAACTTCCATCAATGCAGATTCGGGTATTCAGTTTTCTGGTCTGAAGAAAGTAGAGAAGGTGGCAAAAACTTGTGATGTTATAGGGAGTAGGTCTCAGTTTCATGACTTTGATTATTACTATAAGCAAATTGCTTCACTGTGTTCGATAGGGGAGCTACAAAAGGCTAGTGAATTAGTAAAGGAAATAGTTTCTAATTTGGGCAAGAGTTGAGTCTGGCTACCTGACCTACGTTGGTGCTTCCTCTACCTTCAGCGAGGCACCAGATATCGTGCATGCACCTGCAGGTATTTACTCTTTCATTTCTTTTGAAGATTTTCTTAACCTTTCAAGTTAGACTATTAGATATCACTTATCACTGTGTTGTAGGTGTGCACTGTTTATTTATCTATGTTGTATGCCATTTGATTTGCATGTTGGAAAGGCTGGTATTGCTGATCAGCAATCTTTATTTGAGTACATCCAAATATCTAATTGATAACAGGAATACCGACACGCACGCGCGCTCTCGCACACACACACACACACACACACACCGTGTGTGACGCGCATAACATAGACGTATGACATCAATCTTCTTATATCTCTTCTCTACATATCCTTTGTAGACCTAGTTTATTATATGATCTTGACATTTTCTCTAACTGATAGAAGTGCCTTTCTCCATACTGTAATATTTTTTTTTCCTTTTTAAATATGCGGAATTGCAACCTTAAAGGGCTAGTAGTTTTGCCACTTTCTGAATCCTGGGTTATTTACTTTTTTTTTTTCATAAAAATAATTTGTTTGCTTGTACTTTTGTCTCTAACTCACCTGATTGTTGATATAACATGTCAAAGGTTCTAGCAGTTCTTTAAGTTTAGTATAGCAATTGAAAACATGTTAAAGGTCTTAAAGAGAAATAACTAAATTTGGACAAATGATGCTTCATTCAGCTAGTCAGACTATATCAGAATATGTTTGGTGAGTCTATATTGTGTTTCCTTGAAATTATTCTTTCTTTTAGGCTATCGCACAAACTGTTGCCTCAGCTGCAAAGCTTTAGTCAGATAAAGAAATGCAAAACAGAATAAAGTCCTCAATGAGTCTTGTAGAAATAGAAAATAATGAAATGTAGAACTGTATATGTTTCTCACTTTATCTTAAAATTAGTTAGATTAGCAGTTGCTTGACTAGCAACTATTCATGATATTTTTTTTTCTTTGAAGCTGGAGTCTGGACAATCAAGTAATGGCTTGCAACAGAATACTGTCGAGCTAAAGGGTTCAGCTAATTGAACTTCAAGCCTGACAACTGCAAACAGTGTTAATGATCGTTTTGGACCAGTTACACTCTTGAATTGCTGTAGCATTATGAAGATGAAACGGTAACCCTTTTTTATGCTTTATTTTTTTTATGCAAGTATTTGAGCTTGTTGCTTAACTACAAAACTGCTGTGAAGTATAGTGTTGAACCATTATAATGCTTCTGGTGAAGGTCTGAAGGATATGTTGGCAACACTGAAAGGATATCAGCGGCTCAGGTAATTCAGCATTTTATTATGCTTCTAAATTAATGCTCAACTCTTCTCCAGTTTGGAACTTGTGACAGGAAATTGCAGATTCTTTTGTATCTCTTTCACTGGATTATGGTTTAACTAGTATAGGATTTCACTTGCTTGTTGATACTTGCTATTCAAGTTTCGTTTCGAATTCATATTTCCATTTTACTAGTCACTTCATTATTAAGATGTTAGTCCATATCTTCTGAGATTCTGGAAAATGCTTGTATGGTCCATATATTGTAGAATTTTTGCACACGTGCGTAGACACACCTTCACTGTCTTATAAGAATGTAGTATTATCAAAACGTCTGGAATTTTTTTTTTTTTTTTTGGTCGTGAAATGGCTCGGACCCAAACTGTTTAAATGTCATCATTATGATGGTTCTTTTCCAAAGCACTCTCAATGATGTCTCTGTTGTTTAAGATAACAGGTCTACTACATTAGCATTTTTTTTTTGTCTGGACTTTTGGAAGTATCCATGTTGACAATCATACTTAATCGTGGATATTGTTAATCGAATGCCTGATACTTAGGTATTCTCGTATCGCCATGGAAACTACTTACATGGACTTAAGGACAAAGGTCATAGATTCTTTTCGGTCTGAAAAAGGTCAAATAATGAGTTTGCTCCTGTGGTCTAACTGAGTAGTGAGATTGAGTAAGCCACTAAACATAGCTACTCTTGTTTTCTTTCTCAACATCATGACACGGTTTTACCTTGGTTTTACTTTTGCAGCAGAAAGCCATCAATTCAAATTGCAGATGTGCTGCACCCGTCATGATGTTAAATTGGATAGATTTTCTCCTCCCATTATGTATGTTATTTTAGTAGTCTTTCTCCTGATTATTCAATATTTTTCTTTGACCTCTTACAGGAAAATGCATGTCGTTTTACTTCATTTCCTTTGCACCAAGTTTAAACTGATTTTGGATTTTCTCCATGCTTAGTGCTTTGCATCTTCATGGTTAGATTTTTTTATTCCATTACAATTTCATTTCTTGATCGCCCTTGGTTTTGCTAGAATGCAATGGACATGGATTTTGATATTTTAAAGTGTGCTTCCAACACAGGACCTTGGAGTACATGCAACCAAATGCTGGTAGAATTTAATCCAGTCTGATGGTGGAACTTTACGTCCAATTTAATCCTGTCTGATGAGATTGGGTTCTACCATCTCTAATAGTGCAAGATGACAACACGGCTAGATTGTGCATACACTGACAAAACTCCATATTTAGCAGGTAGGAGTGTAGGACAAGACACGGGATTGGACTAAAATCATCCAATTCAGTGTTTGGTATTATAATTACATTTATACTGGACTAAAATGTTAATCTGTCCCCTCATTATTTGTAGGATAAGCTGTCCTGCTAAAGGGAATATGGACCCGGGTCCTTGTGTTAGGGTCAGGTCCAGAGTTTGGATTCAAGGTTCAGTCTGAGGGGGAAGGTTAAGCAGTCTTATTAGAAAGGTGATTCTAAATTCTTCCATATGTTAGTCATTTTGCTGGGCGGCCGATGCTGCTTTGTTTTATTAACTTGAATTTTTTTTCACTGCTGATTTGATGATGATAATCTGGGCAGGAGTAATCTACCGAGGATTCCAGCAGTAATTATGGAGCTGAAGAAAAGAGTTTACCAGTTTTGGGGAAGGAGTGAGATGTAGAGCTGCATGATGGAATGTACAATATTCTTCGGTTGATGAGCATCTGCACACAACAGAATATACCTTGTACATCTTGGTTACGTTGCTCGGTCATGTGTATCAGATTGTAGACTGTCGAGGGTTCCCCCCCCCCTCCCTTCATTTAGAGTTTCTCTATCAGTGTTTAATGACCTTTAATGAGGCTAGTTTGTCGTGCGGCTGGGCCTGCTTCTGTTTTGTGTTGTTGATTGTTTTGTGGTACTATCTAATCGAGTAACCTTTTACTGAAGACTGATGAGACCAAAAAAAAAAAAACTTTTACTGCAGATAATGCTTATTTAACATACAACTCTTTTATTATCTTAACTATATACAATGACATAAACCTGATGATAGAGTATAATTCTTCCAATTTGGTAAGGTGTTTGATCCAACTTTGTTCGAACTGTCTTATAAGCTCCAAATGCACCTGTTACAGCAAATTCTTGAGCTCCAAGAGTCTAGACCACCTTTTATCAATAGAAGCCCTGCTCTCTCCACCAATATCTGCATACCAGAAATTTATTGGAAATAGCGTTACGAATTTTTTATTTTTTTATTTTTTGTAAATTTCTGATAGACGACTACTGAAAAATAATACTTACACTGCACGGTTGGATAAGATTTTTCACATAGCTCTGAACAAGTATCCTGCAAGGTACAATATCTCTCAGTGGTTCATCATCCCTTTAGTGTATGAAAAGTATTGCATCATGTTAGCATGTAGGCATTGTAGGGCAATTTTGTATGTTTAGACAGTTCGACGTGTTATTAGTGTAGTTTGCAACTTTGCACTAACCTTTATGGAGGTGGCGAGCCGTATTGAGTCTTGTACCAGTGAATCAAGTTCCGCTTCATTTCCAGGCTTCACATAGATCACCTGTTGAAGCAGCTGTGTTAAGATACTATCTTGGTTGGCGTGGAAGATGAAGAGAAAAAGTTTAGAAACTTAATGATGGATCGTCGCCACCGATTTCTGGTAGTTGAATTGTGTTGTCATCTCTGCTTGATGACAGAACCCATACATTAAACTGTGTGTCAATCTGTTACATCACAAAAGATTAGTTCGATCTGTAAAGTTTACAGTTCTTGAAACAAAGATGATTAGGGTCAAATTCTAGTTTAAGTTAAGTTCGAGGACAATTTATGACTATAACTCGAATTGCAACGATTAGATAACTACAGACCATTTTGGAAACAGTTGCCCTGATGCTTTATCATATGACAGTTCGAGCGAGGACAAATGTAATGCTCTATGCAATCATCAATTTCTAACATTACAACAACACCAAACTGGCAAACTAGTTATAGTCATGAATTGTCCTCGAACGTACTGTCATGAAGAATGATTACAATGATTAGAGTACTCATGCAAATGTAAATATCTGATGGTCTATGCAAAAACAAATACCTTTCTGCAGTATGGAGAGGAGCAGTTGCTACATTTTCTGGTGAATGATGTTAAGATCCTTCCATCAACAGAGAAGCCAAAACTAGCATGCTGGTAAACACAAAGGAAAATTAGTTAGTATGTTCTGCTTCAACTGTTTCTTGACAGAATTGATTGAATTAGATAGAAAGATTGCCCAATTCAGTTGGGGATTTGCATCACATATTGATAGCAATTAAAGAGGAAACGTTTATTTTCAAAGACTTCAGGATGAGTTTAATAAGTAACCTATCCTCTTAGTTACCATAGTACTAAAACAATAATTGGCTTATTAGTAACTATTATGCAAACTTCTATGATGCATTATTGCTCTCAAACATAAATGCTGATCGGTTTCATGCAGAGAGAGACTAATTTCATGCAATGCATGAAGTTGTTCTGCACTAATGCATTGATGCATTATTGATGCATTAATGTTCTGGAAGAGAACGATTAGTGTTTTTGCCCTCGCTACTTGCATACTTTGTTATTAGCCAATGGATTTTTATCCATCTAGAATATGATACGTATAATGTATTTTTAAAACTATACTCGTTGGTATATATCTGAACATTCTTGATATTAACTCCTTTTGTTTCTTTTACTGGTATATAGCAAGGTTGTGATTCTTTAGATTGATTATGTTCTTTGAATTAGAAGAGTAATGTGTACTACATTTTTTCTGGTCTGAATTATTTGTAGAAGTTGCAAGTAGATAACAAGTATGGCCGGTCATGATAGTAAGATATTTAGATAATAAAATGGGAGTGACCTTGTGGACGGAGAGGTTGACTGAAACTTGTGCATCCTTTTTATTTCCATCATCTTCTTCGACCAAATCTCCCAAACGCAGGTCTTGGAGGGACAGAAGGTAATCACAACCCCAATTCCCATGCCATCTCCCATCTGCTGTTGATATTCTGATCACACTGCGCCTGCTGTTCTTTTTGTTAATCTGTGTTTGTTGCCCCAAGTAGAAGATATATATCAGTTCATAACTATTGGTAGAAAAAAAATGTGGGAAATGTTCTGTTGTCGGACAACAAACATTGATTAGGTAGAATCATGTCTGGAAAGCATGTGGTGTTGATCAACAGACTAGGCAACCTATCAGCTATATTTTAAAGAGACAAGCCCGTTCTAAAGCGGACTTGCGAACTTTGCATTGTTCCAACGGCTCCTGCATTTCATCAAATGTTTGCAGTTCCATTTTAGAACGGGCCAGAACAGTTGTTTATTGACCATCTTCTACTTGAACAAATATGCAACGTGGACGTTTTGGGTACACATGTACACACAAGTTGTAGATTTTTTGAGAATGAAAAAACTAGCTAGTTAGCTCGGCACAGAAAGGAAAAGCATAAAAAAAATCACAAAATATGAAAGAAAAGAAGATGGTGTTTCGGTTCAGGAATAGCTACATAAGGATGGTGTTGTTGAGGTACTTTACCAGAGAGAAGTCGTTTCTTTTTGAAGAAGCTTTGATTCTGAAACTCTGAGAATAAACCAACTTGGAGGATCTGGGGTTTGCTGGGTTAATACCAGGAAGCTTAATATTTCTTGCTGATACCAAATTAGCAACTTCTGCCATTTCTCTGAAAACCATACAAGCTAGCTAGTGTAGGACATCCCTAGCTTCTATGTAACCTTATCAACATGAATGTGCTGGCAGTTGGCGGTAAGACTTGAAAGATGATGATAATATAACAATGATTGGGATAATAAGGTATGTATTTTTGAGGCACTAAACTAGTTAACGTGGTTATAGTCCAGTTTATTATATACTAGTCTCTTAATATGTGCTCCGCATATGTCAATTGACTTTTGTCTTTATAAATTAAAAAGTAGAGTATAAGAAAATCCACTTTTTTAGTGAAAGTGTGCGTGAAAATACTCAAATATTCTTACACCATAGATTTTATTAAACTATGGGAGTGAAATTCACACTTCCTATTTTACAATCCACACTTCATGTTTTCTTTTTTATTATCTTAAATTTTGTATTTGAATTTGTAAAGAAAAAATTTTGGGAGTGAATTTCATTTTGAAAGAGGAAAGAATGAGTGTGAATTACAAATTTGAGAATGTGAATTTCATTCTCCTTAAATTAATGTTTAATAAATATAATTAAAAAATAATAGAAAAGCAAAAAAAAAAAAAAAAACCTCTATGCAGATAACTACCCTAACCCACTACTATCTTTTAAAAAAAAAAAAAAATTAATTTTTACTATTTTCTTTTATAATAGAAAAAAGGGAAAATGCTCATTTACCCAATTTTAGCTTAAAATGTGCCCACTTGCCCGACTAAGAGTTTTTAAACCCCATTTACCCAAAACACTCTAAGGGATTATTTCCCCTTTACCCAATTAATTCTTTTTATTAATTTTTGGGACTTTTTTGCCCTCTCCTTCAATCTCTCTACTCTCAGTTTCTCTCTCTCTCTCTCTCTCCCCCTCACCGATTTCTCTCTCCTCCCCCCTCACCGATTTCTCTATCTCTCTCTCTCTCTCTCTCTCCAGAAGACGTCGGATCTCTCTCTTCCTCCCTCCATCCCTCCGGCAGGTCGCCCACGACGCCTGCTCTAGCCATCGCCGCGCCGAAACTCGTCGTCGTGCTCTCCGCTGCCAGGCTCGACGCCAAGCCGACGGTCCTCGTCGCTGAGAAGCTCGGCGAGGCCGGGGTTGACCTTCTGAAGGAATCGACGACGGACTGAAAATGGCTATCTGCTATTGTGCAGTCATAACCATAAAAGTTGTAACATTAGTGCCCCCCAGTAGACTTTGTATTGGGGGCCAATGATGACTGCTTTATTTATTGACGGACTGAAAACTGCTATTCCAAAGTAAATGTAGTGTTAAATTGCAGTAGTTGATAAATGAAAAAAATTGTGTTGTTTGTGTTAGTCTAGTGGGGGGGCAGTAGACAGAATATTGACCCTCATAATGTGGGTTTTTAGACATTATCTGTTGTTTTGAGTGTGAATAACTTGTATAATCTGCGAAACATAGGAAGCGGTGTAATGTTTGATGGTCTATTGGGGGGCAGTAGACACATTAGTGCCACCCAATAATGTCTTTCTTAGGAGACAGTAATCATCTCTTGTTGATTTGTTTGTGATAAAGTGCAATACACTGTGAATCCTTGAAACTGGTGCAAGTTTTAATGGTTTAGTGGGGGGCAGTAGACACATTACTGCCCCCAAATAATGTCTTCATACGAAGTCAGAACCCTTCACTTAACTGGTGCAAGTTTTAATGGTTTAGTGGGGGGCAGTAGACACATTACTGCCCCCAAATAATGTCTTCATACGAAGTCAGAACCCTTCACAAAACTGGGGCAAGTTTTAATGGTTTAGTGGGGGGCAGTAATAATGGTTTAGTGGGGGGCAGTAGACACATTACTGCCCCCAAATAATGTCTTCGTGTTAAGTTTAGGGTTTAGGGGCAGCGTTAGGGGCAGTAGACACATTGCCGATGAACTGCGACGAGGACGTTGGAGTGGCTGGATCGCCGATCAATCGAACGGCGACGAGAACGTTGGATCGCCGACTGGAGCTTCATCGTCGTGTTCAGATTTGGACTGCATCTCCGGCGCGGCGATCAGAGAGAGAGAGACAGACCGGAGGTGGAGATCATGGGGAGGAGAGAGAGAGAGAGAGAGAGAGAGAGAGAGAGAGTGGAGGTGGAGATCGGGGGGAGAGAGAGAGAGTTTGGGAAGGAGAGAGAGACTGATAAGAGATGGATGGGTTTTAATTTAATTAACAGGGGCTAAAATGTCAATAGATGTAAGATTGGGTAAATGGGGTTAAAAAACTCTTGATGGAGTAAGTGGGCATTTTTTGGGCTAAAAATGGGTAACTGGTCACAGCCCCTAGAAAAAAATTCTTACACATGTAGAGAATGTGGTTGCAAACTAGTTATTAATTTAGTCATTGTATATATTTGTCCCTCATAAAGTCATAATGTGACTTATGTGAAAAAAAAAAGTTATAGAAATAGAGAGAGGATAATAGATTTGCACTGGTCCACCGTGAAAAGGTGGCTGGACAATGGGATATCAGACTCGGTCTAATTTAGCTTGAAAACGGGTCAGTAGCTTTTCGGTTCTCTAGTAATAGCTCTTTAATTCGTCGACAATAGTTTTCAGAAGATGCTAATAGTTTTTCAAAAGATTATTGTAAATGATAGAAACTTTTTCAAAGAATGACGGTAAACTTTTTAGTTCGTCGACAATAGGTTTTAAGTTTGGGATAATAACTTTTTGAAAAATGATAATGACTTTATCGATGAATAACACTAACTTTTCTGAAGAATAACAGTATGACCCCTTCCCAAGGGATGTTTTTCACAAGTTGGGGTTCGAACCAGGGACCTCATATTACCAGGAGAAGTCTTGCAATGTCCGCTCCACTTGCAGCCTAGCATGCTTTCATTAGATCAATCCCAATAGGTTATAACTTTTTGATTTTTTGATAATAGCCTTTTCATTCCATAAATTTCATCGACACAATTTTTTCGACACAATTTCTTCTACACGGACTAAATATTTTTTATTTTTTATTATATCAACAAACTCAAATATAACAACCAGTCTTTCGTAAGTCGAACTCACAATCTTTTACTTATAAAAGGAAGACTAATGCAACTCAAAAGTCGGGTTTTTTCCCACACCAATATTCGATCTCGTCCGGCGGCTCCCCGACCGGTGTTGGCCTCCGGGCCTTGCCATCGTCTTGGGGTTGCTGCCGGACGGGCTTTCGATCCGATTTAGCCGAATCATCCATGGGTGGTGCGCTTCGGGGTTTCCAGACTGCTCGGGGTTGGGGTTCTGGCCGCATCTCAATCGGCGACGGGGTGTGCTGATCAAGACCAACGGGTTTTCGAACGGCGTACGGTGCGACATGAGCTGTGGCGGCGTGTCTCAGGCATGAGCTGTGGCGGCGTGAGGCGCGGGGGTTTGGGCCGAAGCGGTGAGTAGTCGCGGCGGCGTAGATCGGCGTGGCAGAGCGGGTCGGGCAGTGCTGCTGGGTTTGTGACTTGCGGCATGGCGTCAGGCACGCTGGGATTGTGGCAGACAACATGTCGTTGAGGATGGATGGGCTGGGGCCGGACCAGCTTGATGGGCTCTGGAGTTGGACTTTTCTTTTGGATGCTGTTGGGCCTGCTATTTTGGGCTAGGGTTATTGCCCTAGGCCTTTACTATGTTTTAGTTTTGTCTAAATTAAAATAATTCCTTGTATTAGGAACCTATGCTTGTTAGTTTTCTTTCGAGCACTAATGAGTATAGTTTTACTCGGTCTATTACTACGTCCTAGGTTATCGCAGTAATAGTCTTGCTTTCATAAGTGAGAACTGGTTGTCTAATGAGTGGTCTAGTACTATGTACCGTGTGTTACCTCCACAACTTCTTGTCTATCTTTGAATGGTAGCGGAGGGGTATGTAATGGCCATTCTGGCTTGAGTAATGCAATCATTGATGAATTGATTCAAAAAATGCAACTCAAATCAGTTTTTTATTTCTTGTTCTTATTGTTTTTAATCGAATATTTTTATTTTAACAAATTAGTACTCAATTACGAAATCGAGTTATATAATCCTCTTAAGGAATCTTGAGAAGTATAAATATCCTCTACTCTCTCCTACACGGTTGCGCTCAGAAAGAAACCCTAGACGAGGTGCAATCGTCGAATTGGATCCCTAAGGTACTCTCTCTCTCTCTCTCTCCTTAAAACCCTAATCTTCTGGTATTGCTCAAACTTCAAGGATCTTGTTTGTTAACTACACACGATACGATGCATAGGGCCGATTAGTTCCTTCCCTAAATTTTTATTCACTACGCTTCTTCTCTGGTTCTGCAAATTCTAGTTTTCTTTCGGTTTCGAATTTCCTTTGGATTTGAGGCTCTCTCTGAATTGGTTCTAGATTTATGAAACTCAAACCCTAATTCTCTGTTCGATTTCGAAATATCAAAGACTTGCGTAATAGATTTTGATGTAGAGCCTGCGGTGAAACTTGACTAGTTTTATTTTGAAGTATTGCGAAATTGAATTTAACAGAGTCGTGTGTTCGATCAATTTTTGCTGAAGACTGTATGATTTCTCATGTAAATCTTGGAATAACTAATCTGGATGTGCCTTAAATTTGTTATTTTCAGGTTCAGATAAGTACGGAGTTTGTTTTGATGCCCTTTAGTTTGCTATAAGCGTTCTGTTTGTTTGTCCGAAAGGAAAAATGATCGGTTCCATATTACCCTTGCCAGCTCCTCCTACTGATGGAAACCTGGGGCCTTTACCGCTAGCCCAGGTCACTGAAGTGAAGAATGAAGAGAATGAATTGAACGAGGAGCTGAACAGAGCCAACTCGGTGCCTGTCTCAGTTGCTACGCATACTAGGACGATTGGTATCATACATCCTCCTCCCGATATCAGAAACATTGTTGACAAAACTTCCCAGTTTGTCGCAAAGAATGGACCAGAATTTGAGAAGAGGATTATAGCTAGTAATAACGGAAATCCAAAGTTTAACTTTTTGAGTTCCTCAGATCCGTACCATGCCTATTATCAGCACCGGTTGTCTGAATTTCGTGCCCAGGCTCAGTCTTCTGGCCAGCAACCTTCTTTGGAGCCTGATGATTCTGCTGCACCTGAATCAGGCCTGCCAGCTCCAGCTGCTGATGGTGAAGCAGAAACAACTAAGCCTGATCCCTCTGCCCAGTTTAGACCGGTACGAAAAGTTCTTGAACCACCAGAAGCCGAGCAGTATACTGTTAGGCTTCCAGAAGGGATTACTGGAGAAGAATTGGATATTATTAAGCTCACAGCCCAGTTTGTTGCTCGAAATGGGAAATCATTTTTGACAGGATTGACAAGCAGAGAGATCAATAACCCCCAGTTCCATTTTCTGAAGCCTACCCATAGTATGTTCATGTTTTTCACTTCTCTGGCCGATGCATATTCGAAGGTCTTGATGCCTCCAAAAGGTTTGACAGAGAAGCTTAAGAAAGGTGTTGCAGACATGACAACTGTGCTTGAACGCTGTGTGCATCGGCTGGAGTGGGAGCGATCTCAAGAGCAGGCAAGGCAGAAGGCTGAAGATGAGATAGAGCAGGAAAGGATACAAATGGCTATGATTGATTGGCATGATTTTGTTGTGGTTGAAACAATAGACTTTGCTGATGATGAGGATGAGGATTTACCTCCTCCAATGACCCTTGAGGAGGTTATAAGAAGAAGCAAGGTTACAGATATGGAAGAAGATATTATTGAGCCTGGAAAGGAGATGGAAATGGAAATGGATGAAGAAGAAATGCAGCTTGTTGAAGAGGGCATGAGGCAAGCAAGACTTGAAGAGAGCAATGAACAGAAGAATGAGAATAAGGTAACAGATGATCCTGAACCCCCAATGAGAATTGTGAAGAACTGGAAGAGACCTGAGGAGAGGATTCCTGCTGAAAGAGATCCAACAAAGGTTGTCATTTCCCCGATTACTGGGGAGCTTATCCCTATCAATGAGATGTCTGAACATATGAGAATTTCGCTCATTGATCCAAAATACAAAGAGCAAAAAGAAAGGATGTTTGCGAAGATTAGGGAGACTACTCTTGCTCAGGATGATGAAATCTCAAGGAACATTGTGGGCCTTGCACGAACCCGTCCGGATATTTTTGGTACTACAGAGGAAGAAGTTTCTAATGCTGTCAAGGCTGAGATCGAGAAAAAGAAAGATGAGCAACCAAAGCAGGTCATATGGGATGGTCACACTGGAAGCATTGGCCGTACAGCAAATCAGGCCATGTCACAGAATATCAATGGAGAGGATCAGAACGATGTTAACAATCTTCCTGGTCCAGCAGCGCCTCCTCCAAGACCTGGTGTGCCTTCAATTCCTCGTCCTCTTCCCCCACCACCTGGTCTTGCCTTGAATCTTCCTCGTGTTCCTCCAAACACAGTTCAGTATTCTGCTCCATCTAGTGGTGGCCTCCCAGTACCTCAACTGAGGCCGCCAGTCCAATATTCATCAGTTCGACCACCTGGACCTCCAATGCCCATGAGTTCTGGACAGCAGTCACTTTTGGTGAATCGACCACCACCTATGCATCCATCAATGTCTATGAATGCTCCTAGTAATCCGGTACCTCCTCCACCTGGTTCTCAGTTTACACCTATGCAAGCTCCCCGGCCTTATATGCAAATGATGCCTCCACCACCTTCAATGCAAATGATGCCTCCACCACCTATGCCTCATGGAATGATGCCTCCGCCACCTCCACCTGAGGAAGCTCCTCCACCGCTCCCAGAGGAACCTGAGCCCAAGCGGCAGAAGCTTGATGACTCCATGCTTATTGCAGAAGATAAATTTCTGGCACAGCATCCGGTATGAATACCTTCCATATACTTGTCTCTTCACTACTGAAAATTCTTGATTACTTAACATCTTATTTGTTTCTTTGTTGGTAGCCTGACAGAATTCTTCCATTTTCAATTTTAACTTTTTGGATGCAGGGGCCTCTTCGTATCACCGTATCTGTTCCCAATGTTGATGAAGGCAATCTCAAAGGACAACTTTTGGAGATCACAGTTCAGTCTTTATCTGAAACTGTTGGAAGTCTGAAAGAGAAAATTTCTGGGGAGATCCAGCTTCCGGCAAACAAACAGAAATTGAGTGCAAAACCTGGCTTTCTCAAGGACAATTTGTCTCTTGCATATTACAATGTTGGAGCAGGAGAAACGCTTGCTCTTTCATTGAGAGAACGAGGTGGTAGAAAGCGATGAACAGATATTTTCATGAGGCTGATTAAGGTTGTTGCTGGAATTTTCTTGTTACAATGAGAATATGCAATATATCAGACTGTTAGTTTACCTTTTTTTGATGTTATATTGCAGAGTTTATGTTGGCCATGTATTAATAAGATAATTTTCTGAACTTATTATTGTTGTCTTTTAACTGATGGTAAGTGTCATATCTACTACAGATCTGGTGTTTCGGCGAATGTCTATTGGACAAAGGGAAGTGTCGGTTCCTTTTGCTTAGCCGGAGCAAGTGATTTGCTTATATATCTAATTATTGCTCCTTTTCATAATGCAGTTTTTTTTTTTCTATGGAAAGTATGTGCTCATAGTCGTATTATGATTTTGATATCCCTGGCAGCATTGTTGGTGTCAGAAGACCTTTATTTATTTTGAAATATTTTCAGTCTTCGCTTCCAATTTTGTTGCTGAAAGATTCTCTCGGTGAATGTTGGTATTTTGGGTCTTTCTTTTTAGTTTCACTTTTTTAGTTTAGCTTTTACAGCACCTTAAGCAAAACACTTGTTCCACAGAAGCTTGTATTCTTATTCACCCAAGTTATCACTGAACCAGCCAGTAGCAAGCAGTGGCTGGTAGAGTTGGTGTTTTCTGATTATGATTGTTAACTACAGGATTGGGCTATGGTCTGTGCAACAAGTTAGATGTGTGCTCTTCATGCATCTAAACCAGGTAAAATGCCTTCCTATACCATTTGTTTCGTGAAAATTCCTTGTCATGTTTCCAACTCAGAAGATGGCAGTCCTTATGCATGCCATTTCTTTTTGCAGCCTGGACTGGGACCACTGGGTTTGATTGCAACATCATGTTAGAGGAACAAGCAGGATTTTATATCTAATTTTCTTTAGGATTATTACAGCAGTGCGCTGCTCTAATTACGCTTGAGATAGCATAGGAATCTGGCAGCACAATCTGTGTTAAGCTAGCTGTTGATTGGGAATTTTTTCATTGTTTCAGACCCACTCCTCTTTTTTCCCATGTCAGAGAAGATATAGAATATTGCCCTTAGAGTTTGTGGATGAGTTGGTCTATTTTTTGTTGACAATTCCCTTAAAGTCTGGGTGGCAATTTTAGTCTTGTATCTGTCACCCACCTTACAAGCAAGATGAAATTAAGGTCGTATATCCTATTCTAGCATATCATATGGGCAATGAACTGTTATTTGTTTTAGTACTTCTGGAGGCAGTGTCTTTTCAAAAAAGAAACCACATCCTGCAATGAGTGCAATCTAATCATCTGAACTGCCATCATTTGTCGAGGTCATTGTTGTCAAATGTCTGCCGGTTCACAAGTCAATCAGCGTTTATGTCTCTGCAGTGCCCAAGATCAATTTCTCGATTTGATTATTTTTGCTGGGACGATCTATTGAAGAAAAGAACCCACACGATACATCTGAACATTGAATCCCATTTGGTTGATCATGAGTGCGCGCATTTGGAAACTGAGGATTTCCTTCTCAGAAGGCTTCCCTTGGATGATATAATCTTCTTGTTTGTGAACTGCTGATTGGATTGAGATGTATTTGCAAAGATATAACTCTGTCTTTGCAAAGATACCATAGAATTCCGTATGCGGGTTGACGTTACCAACAATGATGTGAATGATTCTATGGATATTGCCATGACCTCTACCAAACCTACTAACACACCTACTCCACCTTGTGAGGAAACAAAGACATACCAGAATGGTTTAGGCCCATGGAATGATGTTACTCGGAAGCGAGGCAAGAAGAAAACTGTGAAAGGGAAGCAACCAAACCCAGGTAAGCAAAACAATATTGGCTCTAGATTCAGTGTCCTAAATGATGAAGATGGAGGTGGAACTATTGAAAGCATTGAAACAGAGCTAGAAGCTGACTTGCCAGGAATTGTGCAACTTTGGCGCTCCCTTCAAGTCAAAGCTAAGCAAAAGGTGAAAGTGGACACAAACGCACCCTTGAATGAAGCACCTACACCACAATCTTCACCAAAAGTGACTGAGACACCCTCAAGCAATAATAGTACTAGTCAGTCCTCCCCAACCCCTCCCTTTCCACCTCCACACAACGCTAACATGGGAAAGACTAATGGCCTCAAACCTGCGAAGTTTGGAAGGGAAATAAGAAAAGCAGACAAAAGCAAGAAACCCATGAAGAACTTTTCCAATGGCATCCTTGTGAACCCAAGCAAAACTACTGAGGCAGGATTTTGTGTTACTGATTCTGACAGCACATTCTCTCCCGAGCCCATTCTAAATGAAGACAAACCAATTCCTGCAGCTCCAGACCCTGCAACCTTCAACAGCAAAACTCATGATAGTACTTTTATAGTTGATGTGGAATTGTGTAATCCCTTAGTCGACATGATGGCTACTAACTTTGTCTCTGATGTAACAGGTAATCTTGTTGTGCAGCCTTCCTCCTCTATCCTTGAGGAGGAAATGGCCCCTTGTTCTTAAGGCATGGCCTGTTGGTTCCTTCCCTCATCTATATTATTGTCAATGAATAAAATTTTATTCTGGAATGCAAGAGGGGCTGGTAGCAAGAAGTTCAGGAATGCTATCTCTGACTACTTGGAAGCTCACACACCTGAGCTATTGGTAATCTGCGAACCTAGAGTACCTTTCTCTAGGGTTAAATCTTTTTTTGTGAAATTAAATTATCCCAATTCTGCCATTACTGAAGCTGTTGGTTTCTCAGGTGACATTTGGATTTTGTGGAAAGATAATAATTATAATATTGATGTTGTGGATCTTCATCACCAGGTTATTAGCATTGCTATCTCCTCTTCTAGTGTGAATAAATGGCTTCTCTCGGCTATCTATGCTAGCCCTTGTCCTACTATGCGGAGTAGACTATGGAACCATCTTGACTACATTGAGGATCGCTACAATCTCCCTTGGCTCATTATTGGCGACTTCAATGAATTAGTTTCTCCTGATGATAAAAGAGGTGGTGCTAGTCCTAGAAGAATTGGGGGGCTTCGAAATTGGATCAACAAGACTGCAATGATTGATCTTGGTTATCAAGGCCAAGATTTCACTTGGACTAATAACCATGTCTATGAGAGACTTGATAGAGGATTTTGCAATGGTGATTGGAGAAGCTCTTTCCCTGAAGCCTTTATCACCCACCTTCCAAGAATTAAATCTGATCACTGCCCTATATTCCTCCAGTTGGATCCAATGGTAAGGTTCAACTCTAGGAAAATCCCTTTTAAATTCCAAGCCATGTGGATGAGCCATGAGAGCTACACTAACATGATTACCACATCTTGGAATCTCCACAACGGTGGTATCCTTGAGAAAACAGGTAAAATAGCCAATGATTTATCTGCTTGGAATGTATCTGTTTTTGGCAACATTTTCAGGAAAAAAAGAAAGATATTGGCAAGAATTGGAGGCATTCAGAAAGCTTTGGCTAGAGCGGATAATCCTTTCCTCAAGATTCTAGAGTCTGAGCTTACTACTGAATATGAGTCTATTCTCAGCCAAGAAGCTACCTTTTGGCAACAAAAATCAAGAGATAAGTGGCTTAAAAATGGTGATAAAAATACTAAGTTCTTCCATCTCACCACCTTGGTTAGGAGACGAAGAAATAAGGTGATTGGCTTATTTGATGAGCATAATAATTGGGTGACTGAACCGAGGGACCTACAATTGACTGCTGCCAATTACAATAAGAACTTATTTGCTTTTAATGCAGGTTCAGACAGTAGATTTCAGATCCCCATGCTATTCCCTACCGTTGCAGATTCATCTATTTTCAATCTCACAAGTGCCATTACAGTTGATGAGGTCAAATGTGCTATGTTTAATATTGGTGGGCTGAAGGCACCAGGTCCTGATGGCTTCCCGGCTCTTTTTTATCAAAAGCACTGGAATATGTGTGGTAATGATGTGTTTGAGATGGTTTCAAATGCTTTTTCTTCAGGGATAATTCCGACTAGTTTGAATCATGCTCTGATCACCCTGGTTCCTAAAGTTTCTAGTCCTCAACACATGCATCTCTTTAGGCCCATCAGCCTCTGCAACACCATTTATAAAGTAATCTCCAAAGTGCTTGTTGCTAGACTTCGTCCACTGCTCAGTGAGTTAATTAGCCCCAACCAAGTCAGTTTCGTGCCTGGAAGAAATATCTCTGATAATGTTATTATTGCGCAAGAAGTCCTTCACAAGTTCAAATGATCCAAAGGTAAGACTGGTTTTTTGGCCTGGAAGGTAGACCTCTCCAAAGCATATGACAAACTCAATTGGTCTTTCATTGAGAAAGTTTTATGTGAGATTAACCTGCCGCAATCTATTGTCAAGCTCATAATGAGTTGCGTCTCCACCACTAGCTTCCAAGTTACTCTTAATGGTGAACTCTCAGACCCCTTTACAGCCAATAGAGGGATTAGGCAAGGTGACCCTCTCTCTCCTTATCTCTTTGTGTTATGTATGGAAAAGTTGAGTCATTTAATTACTTCTGCTACCCAAATTGGTGATTGGAAGGCTGTAAGGGCTTCACAATCTGGCCCCCCCATTTCTCACCTCTTTTTTGCAGATGATCTCTTATTGTTTACCAGAGCCACTCCAAAGCAAGCCAAGGTTGTTCGACAATGCATGGATATTTTCTGTGAGTGGTCTGGCCAAACGGTGAATTTTGATAAGTTTCTTCTCTATTGCTCCCCCAACACCAATAGATGTGTTGCAAGACAAATTGGCAGGATCATTGGATCCCCAATAACTCAAAACTTAGGCAAGTACCTGGGAATGCCATTGATTCACTCCAGAGTCTCTAAAACAACTTATGCAGGGATTCTAGATAAGGTGCAAGGAAGATTGGCGTCTTGGAAAAGCAAAGTTCTTAATATGGCCGGAAGAGTTACGCTGATTCATTCCGTGACCTCATCTATGCCCATCTACTCCATGCAAACCGCTCAACTTCCCATCCATTTATGCAAGAAACTTGATAAACTCAACAGAGATTTTCTGTGGGGTGACATCGCTGGTCATAAAAAGGTTCACTTATCTAAGTGGGATACAGTTTGCAAACCAAAGGCTAAGGGTGGGCTTGGAATTAAAAAAACTAATGAGATGAACCAAGCTATGTTGGCTAAAGTGGGGTGGAGACTTCAACAACATGATCAAGGTTTGTGGGCTAAGGTTCTCAGTGCTAAATACCTGAAAACTTCTAGCCTTCTTGATCCAAACTACAAAAAACCTTCTGGTTCTTCAAGCACTTGGTCTGGTATTGTGTTTGGAGCATCTCTTCTACGATGAGGTTTATCCTGGAGGATTGGTAATGGGGCTTCTACTCTTTTTTGGGGTGATAATTGGGCTGGTGTTGGTAAATTATCAAATCATGCCTTGAATGATGCAGATGTCAATCTCGACTTGAAAGTCCAAGATTTATGGAGTGGTAATGGTTGGGATATCAGTAAATTGCATACTTTACTGCCCAATGAAATTTTAGAGAGAATTATCAAGATCCCAGCCGGTATTTGGGGCGATCTTCCAGATAAGCAAATATGGTCCAGTAGTTCATCTGGTGTGTTCACGGTTAAATCTGCCTATCAATTATTCTATTCTGATGAGTTGGTTATTGACTCTGTCTGGAAATTCATTTGGAAGCTAAAGATTCCTCCTAAGCTCCAATGTTTCTCTTGGATAGTTACTCAAGGAAGGCTACTCACCAACCTCCAAAGATTCAAAAGGAAAATTGTCCCTAACCCTCTATGTGCTCTATGCGGTAATGACGTTGAATCTATGCTACATCTACTAAGGGACTGCCCTCGTGCTAACCAGGTTTGGAATGCTTTTATTATCCCTATTAGTGTGGCTCCTGCTTTCAATCTTGAGTGGGATGGCTGGCTTGCTTCTAACTTGCATTGTCATACCAGTTGCTATAATGTTTTAAGATGGAGCGAGCTATTTATTTATATCTGTTGGTACATTTGGAAATGGAGGAATAGTCTTATATTTGAGTCTTCCTTTGTTCTCCCAAGCAATTTTATGAATATCATCCTTTCTTATGCTTGGGATTGGCATAAAGCCAACCAAAATGCTCCCACAAAACTGCCTAGGCGGGTTGAACAACTTGCGTGGAGCAAACCAGACCAGGGTTGGTGCAAATTAAATGTTGACGACACCAGATTTGGTCAAAGTGGAAGAATTGGTTGTGGAGGTGTAATTAGATGCAGTAATGGAGATTGGGTGCATGGTTTTGCAGCTAATATTGGCGTTGGTCAAATTCTTGAAGCTGAGATGTGGGGTTTATACCTTGGTTTACAAATTGCTTCGGGAATAGGCATTAAAAATCTTATCGTTGAGTGCGACTCTGAAACTTTGATTAACTTGCTCCATAGTACCAGCTGCGATTTTCACCCTCTTGGAGCTTTTATTTGCAGTTGCAAACTCCTCTTAGATTCTTTTGATGAATCAAGGATTACACACATTTATAGAGAGAAGAATATGCTCGCTGATTGCCTTGCAAAGTTTAGTCTCTCTTTGGACCTCGGATATCATCTTTTTGCTGAAGTGCCGCCTGCTGCCATCTCTTCCATGTTAGATGATCTGAGTGGTACTTCCTGGCCACGTGCTATTTGTATTCGCCCTTTGGGCTAGCTAGCTTTCTTCTTTTTCCTTGTTGCTGGGTTTTTTGCCCCCTTTTCACCAAAAAAAATAAAATAAAAAAGGGATCATGTCAAGCTACTAACATCTATTTAATAATTAGATTATTTACATGTTTTGGAAAAATGAAATGAAAATCTGATTGAGTTGTTTATAAATCACCTACACGATCAATTAAAAATAAGTATATAAATGTTTGTAGGACTTTAACATCTTAAATGGATGGGGTGGTGGGGTTATCCACTATTATTTCAAGATTTAATGCATCATCAGTCTTTTTATTTTTATTTTTATCAAGATCACACGGTTTCCTCAATTGTTTTGTAGGCCCAGAGATTATCCGTGTCGGATGATCATGTTAGAACCCATCCTCCCTTCTTGCCATTAAGAATAGAATGTGATTTAACTCTAATTAGCGTTGGCAAGATTCAAACTTGGGTATGGGGCCGGGTACCACTTAGACTTACCAACTCGATCCACTTAGACTTACCAACTCGATCATCTATAGTGGTTATTGTTAGTTAGATAACTTAATATGTCAAATGGTGACACGTTTATAGGTTTAAATGAGTTACCGAGTTAAATCTGACACAACATGTTTATTAATGGGTTAGGCAAATAATTGCGGTCACCCGTATAATAAAAAGATTGTGTTTGAGTTTATAATTTGGACACGATTATTTAATGAGTTGGATATGAGTTGATCTATTGTGACATGTTCAATACGATGACACGACACGACATGACACAATATGATATAGTGACAGTTCCAAGTGGGTCTCAGATGAGTGTGGTGTTCAGTGAAATGTGATTGAAAGCAAAGATTGAGAACTCGATGATGACAAACAATTTCGTATGCTTCCTAAAGGGTGGTATTGGACTGCTTCCCAACATCTAAATTGCCCGACCATTATAGTTTGGACAGCCTCCTATGTCCTATGGATACATTGTGTTCCTTGGACTATATGTCCTCATGAGGGTGATGATGTTGTACAGTTTTGTACACGATACTAGGATTGACTAGACAAGCAAAGCTTCATATATGTACTATAGGCCATGAGGATGGAACTTCCTTGCAAGGGAACAATTTGTCATTGAGGCCTACTATGAAGGTATATATGAGACATGTTTGAGATTGTTTTTTGAAGACCCAGAAGTTCTTTTAAATTAATAAAAGGATTTAATGAAAAACACAAAAAATGTATAGCTCGATAAGTTTTCATTATGCCAAAAAAGTTATCAGACGACACGCATCAGACGACAGAATGCTGATTTTCTGTCGTCTGAGTTTTTCAGACAACAAATAAATTATATGTGTGGTCTGAATATACAGAGAAACCATACTTTAAACTTTTTGAAAATATGGTCAGATTTAGACAACAATTATATGTTGTTTTAAAAGATGGAGATTTTTTATATTGAACCCTAGCAAAAATTTTAGAATTCCCTCCAAGAAGTTTAAGTCTGTAGCTGACTAGTCAAAAGGGGTGATATTCATACAACACAAATGTGTTGTCTGAATAAGGTGAGTTTGACTTTAATTGTTTCAAGTTTCTTTAGACATAACACAAAACCCCTAACATCACGGTCTAAAACTCAACCCCTCGAAAAAACTATCTAGAACTCTATCCACTCTCTCAACAAAGTCGCACTCTCAATCTCTCAAACTTGATAATACTTACCCAAACCTAGTCTCTCCTTCAACCTTGAGAATCCTTTGCATTGGATTCAATCGATTGGATTCTGTCTTTGATTTTAGGGTTTCGATTGGCCTCACGTCTTGCTGTTCCCGTAAGTAGATTTAGTACCTGTCGGGCAGTCACCGAGGGCCGCAAAGAAGAGCGGGCTGGCAGTGGAGGCAATGGCTGTCGAAGAGGGTGGTGAGAGTGCGAATGGGGGCATCAAAGGGTGGCGGTAGGGGAGGGGGATGAGATTGGGGTTGGGTGGTGGCGGAGACACACCGGGGTCGACGGAGAGAGAGAGAGAGAGAGAGAGAGAGAGAGAGAGAGAGAGAGAGAGAGAGAGAGAGAGAGAGAGAGAGAGAGAGAGAGAGAGAGAGAGAGAGAGAACTTAAGATGTTAACTTTCCCTTCTAACTATGATATTGTAAAACAGGGAAGACGTTGCTTACAAAAACACTAGCTCGATTTGTGAATCTGCCATTTGTCATTACTGATGCAACGAA
Organism: Rosa rugosa; assembly: GCF_958449725.1. NCBI lineage: Eukaryota > Viridiplantae > Streptophyta > Magnoliopsida > Rosales > Rosaceae > Rosa > Rosa rugosa. The sequence goes on along the minus strand of NC_084824.1, from coordinate 42,514,982 downwards.
TTTAAAACAGGTGAGTTTGTTTTATAGTGATTTCTCGATAACTCTGATGAATTGAAATAGTTGCATGAAATCTTGAATACAAGCTCTACCATTTTGGTGAAGGTTGCTGTCTGCCTAATATTTTGTAGTTTGTAAAATCATTTTAATTTTATTGACACGCTTGGTATCTTTCTCTAATTGCAGTGAGTAGCAAAGTTGGCATGTCATAAAGAAAACACTCACTTCTCATAGTTAACCATGTTGCATGTTTATAGGCTGGAAACATCTTGTATCAATTACTAGTTAACTGAGAGGGAAATTCTGCTATTTTGCAGGCTGGTTATGTTGGGGAAGATGTCGAATCAATATTACAAAAATTATTGGCGGTATGTCTTCTTTTGCATTCTTCAGTTGTTTTTTCTTAGCGAACCACTCATATAACTGTTACCTTTTTTTTCCTCATCTTTCTGGGGGAATGTATATGAACATATACATGTATTTTGTTTTTGATCCATATATTCTCAACAGTTAATAATCTTTGAATGTGTATGATATAGTCCTTTCACTGCATCATTTTTCTTACCATTTTTTTATGTTGTTTGCATAATCTGAGAATGGTTATACGTACGTGTATGTGTTATTGATGAGAAGGGAGTCTCTTTTAATTGCAAAAGAGCTGGAGATTAAAAATTATGGCTTGGATCCTTCATTCATATCATGCATCATTTGTATTTGTTTTTAGTGGTCTAGTTACAGTCTTGTTCACCTATTCATTCCTTACCTCAACAGTCATTAGATCTAAATCCATTGTTGTAGAATAATAACGCAACTAAACTGATTCCAACTGCCACAATAAATTCCACCAATGGATTTAATTGTTTATAATTAGAACTTTCGAGCATGTTTAGTTAGATTATATTAATTATTTTAAGCATGTCTTCTTGTTATTTATGTTTTATATGATTATCTTTAAGCATGATTTATATTTTTTTACTATATATATATATATATATATTTTTTTTTTTGTAAAATTTCAAGCATGTTCTTTGAATTTCATTTATGCTTTATAAGTTTATAATTATGTGTACTCATGCCCTTTCATTATGTTATTATTTATATTTTATTTTTTGAGCATGCCATATATATTTTGTTATTTATGAAATTTTGAGCATGTTTTATTTCATTTACGCTTATAATTTTCCTATGCATGCCTCTATATGCTATGTTTTATTTATTCTCAAACGTGCTATGGTTATTTTTAGAATGCAACATATAAATTCCGTTTTGCCATGATAATGAAAATTCATGCGCATTATACATACACACTTAACGTGATAAAATCATAAAATATTTTCACATAGCATCGAAAAATGTGACCATTACGAATCTTGGTCATGAAATCTAATTCATATTTTTGGAAAATAATTCACGAGGATGTCTTTATGACTGCGTAATTTATATCTTCTCTCTTGTTTATATAGATAGCTGATCCAACTCGACCTGAATTTGACATCTTGGACTCAGAAGGACTTGAGCCATCGTTGGGTTTCCGATGTGGAAACTGCTTTTGTAGCAAAAGATTACACTGCCACCATTACCGACCCCAAAGACAATGGACCGTCTAATAAGGTGAAAGCAAATGCCTTAATGTTTCTAAGGCGACATATTGATCCTAGCCTATGTAGGGAGTACCTTCAGTTGAAGACACCCAAAGAACTGTGGGATGCCCTTAATTAAGGGACGTTTTGGGAACATTCATGACACTTTGCTCCTAGAACTGACCGTTCAGTGGAATGAAATCCGCTTGCTTGACTACAAAAGGGTCAATGACTTCAACAAGGACATGTTGCGCCTAAAGGCACGTCTCAATTTCTGTGGAAAGAAACTCACAGAAGATGATATGATCCAGAAGACTCTTTCCACTTTTCCTACTTCAGCAATCAACACTTATACTAACGAACCAGTATAGGCTGGAGTATGACAACAAAAGAATCACAACCTTTAATAAGCTGATCAACCTACTACAAGTGACTGAGAGACATAATGAGGTTCTCTTGAACAACAATGCCAGGCCCGTTGGGACAAAGAAAATTCCCGAAGCTAATTATGGCAAAGTGAGAGGTGGAAAGAACCCCAATGCAAAGGGGGTTGGACGTGCTGATCCCTATCCACGTGGCAAAAATGCACCACGTGGCAAGGGACATGGGGGTCGTGGTATGGGCCGTGGATGCCCTCCTAATGTATGGCGCAGAGATGGTGGTGCTGGCCCTAGTGGTCATGGAAACAAGGTGCAAAGGGCACCTAAAAACCCTCTAGTCAAACAGGAAAGAGTTGGCAATGAACCATGCTATAGGTGTGGAGTCATTGGGCATTGGTACGTACAAGAATTGCCAAGTAAGCAATAGAGTAGCAGCCAATTACAAGAGGTATAGGGAGTCTAAAGAACAAGAGGCTCACTATATGGAAGAAGGAGGCCATGACCCAGACGTCAACCTCACAATGGCAGACTTTAATGGCAATGAGGAACTTGCTCAGTCAATGGATGCACTAGATTTTGACTGATCTGCTTTATTTATTTTATTTTCCAAAGACAGTTGTGAAGGCATAATGCCTCATTTTTTATTAGACTATTGTTTGGTCTTAAAGTTTATTTTCAATAATGGTTTGATGAATTAGATTTCTGAACAAGACCAAATTTGATTATCGTTGGCTTATTAATAAATTTTGGATTTTATTATGAAGCATTGAATTTATTCGACTTTATTCAATACACATATATACATGGTTCGAAATAGCACTATAAAGATGTAAAGCAATACATCTAGAAAAAGGAAAAATTATTAGAATGAAAAGAATACCATTCTACGCAAATAGAAATACTCTAAAGAATATGAGATATATTTTCAAATTAATTAAGAATACCTCCTATTTATTTGTAGGAATGAATTTAGGAGAACTTGAGTGCTTAGTTGATAGTGGGACTACCCACACCATATTAAGGAATATGCAATTATTCATTGAATTAATAGCCTATAATTCCTCCGTGACTACGATGATTGGATCATCACAAGTAATAAAAGGGCGAGGAACTGCCAAATTTTTGCTGCATAATGGCACAACATTTAAAGTCACAGACGCTCTGTATGCACCAAGAGCTAATCGAACCTTGTTAAGTTTCAAAGATATATATTCGTGCCAACGGTTATCACGTAGAAACACATTGTGAGAATGGAACTGAATACCTTTATATTACCTCTAATGAATGTGGAAGGAAACGAATTTTAGAGAAACTTATGAGTTAATTTAGTGGACTGTACATCACTACTATTCGGATCATTGAATCCTATGCTGTCACCAACAATGAAATGTGGGGCACTGACTCATACAAGCTTTGGCATGACCGCCTAGGCTACCCTGGTCATGACATGATGATCCGTATTTTAAAGAACTCACATGGACATCCCTTCTTTCGAGTGAAAAATAAAATGGGACAAAAATCCTCCACACTGCAAGGTGTCGGTCCTAGTACTGCTCAAATGCAGCCATTGCCTTCTGAAGTATCAGAAGCACTACCTCCCTCCCATTATGCCTCATTGACTATTTCAAAGGCACATCACTCGTTTTGCAAAGCCTTCTCTTTAGCAAAAACAGGATCGAGACCTTCCTATGCTAAAGACACAAAACAAAACATTCCATTCTAACAAAGGATACAAGGAGATATCTGTGGACCTATCCATCCAGAATGCGGACCATTCAAGTACTTTATGGTTCTGGTGGATGCTTCGACACGCTGGTCACATGTCGTTTTATTGTCCACAAGAAATGCTGCATTTTCAAAACTCCTAGCACAGATTATACGCTTAAGGGCTCACCACCTTGATCACCCTATCAAGTCTATAAGGCTTGATAATGCTGAAGAGTTTACATCAAAAGCATTTGATGATTATTGCATGTCTATTGGGATCGATGTAGAGTATCCTGTACCCCATGTGCATACACAAAATGGTCTCGCAGAAGCCACCATCAAAAGGCTACAGATGGTGTCTAGGGCACTGGTTATGCGTACCAACCTGCCTATATCTGCCTGGGGTTATACAATATTACACGCAGCTTTACTTATTCGTTTTAGACCCACTGCTAGCCAACCATTTTCTGCGTACCAGTTGGTAACTGGATATGAGCCTGATATTTCACACTTACACATATTTGGTTGCGCAGTATATGTGCCTATTGCGCCCCCATAGCGCACCAAAATGGGTCCTCAGAGACGATTAAGTATTTATGTTGGATACGAATCATCAACAATTATCCGCTATTTGGAACCCTTGACAGGCTATATCTTTACCACTAGATTTGCGGATTTTCACTTTGATGAAACAGTCTTCCCGTTGTTAGGGAGAGATAGGAAAAAGGATTTTCCAAGGGAACGACAGGAATTGTCGTGGTTTGTCCCCACTCTGTCTCATTTTGATCCCCGCACTTCACAATGTGAAAGTGAAGTGAAAAGAATAATCGATCTTCAGAACGTAGCAGATTCGATGCCTGATGCGTTTACTGATATTGCAAAAGTGACGAGATCACATATACCAGCTGCAAATGTGCCTGCATTAGAAGTCCCCAATAAGGGGCACAATGCCGCAGATAGAGGCATTGCAACCACACTTAGTGGAGGTGTGGTTGAGGCCTTGGCTCCCCAAAGGAAGAGGGGGAGGCCACTTGGTTCGATTGACACTCACCTAAGGAAGAAGAGGGCGAGTAAGGCACAAACCATCCATTAATCTTCAATGTAGAGAATCCCTTCCATGAGATTGTCTCTAATTATAGTTATGTCCATGAATCAATACTGGAGGACGTTCCGATGTTTGAAATGATTCCAGAGAACAAAGAAATCTCAATGGATTACGAGAGTGCGTATGAGTTGATAGAAAGATCTTCCATACACATTGATGATGTATTTGCATACACTGTTGCTCAAGAAATCATAGAACACGATGATATCGAACCACGCTCTATTGCAGAATGTAAACAAAGAGCAGATTGGCCTAAATGGAAAGAAGCAGTCCAGGCAGAACTAGATTCTCTGGCAAAGAGATAGGTATTTGGTCCGGTAGTGCTAACCCCACCAAGTGTAAAGCCTGTAGGACATAAATGGATCTTTGTCAGAAAGCGTAATGTTAATGTCTAAAAGTTCAGTGGTAGCTAAACCTTTGTTAACGCTGATCCGGTGGGCGGATCAATACTTGTGACGTTCTCAAAGCTTCCGCTACCTGTCAAGTAAAATATAGAGGGCGTCAGAGGGAGACCGCGCTGGGCGGTCTTCGACTCTCCGATGCCTAAGTTAGTCAATGTATTTATGTTGACAAAGTAACAGTAGGTAAGTATTAAATGCGTAATTAATGAGGAGAGAGGAGAGAACCTTTTATAGGTGAGGAGGAGGTTGATCTTCTCTTTGTTTTCGATGTGGGACTGATGTGCTTCAGTCCCCAGCTCTGGGAGCTTCTGATGTTATCTTGGCGCGGCGCGTGGCGGCGCGTCGGCGGTGATCTGGGGGTGATCCGAGGCTCAGGCTGTTGCCTGCCTGGCTGTGTATCTGCATGCTATTCCCCTGGCGGGAATTAGTACTTCTGGCGGTACAATGAGCGTAGCCCATTATAGCTAATTATGCTTGCAAATGTACATGTATGTACAAGTCCCCCAAGTCCCCAGTCAAGGAGGGCAATCTTGGTTGGGGAGTTGTCCGGCGGTTTGAAGGGTTATCTTCCGCTAGACTTGCAATAACATAATTAGCGTCAGTGCGTTGTCAACCATGGATTTACTGAGCAAACGCTTTATACCCTTTCGGGTGGGCCCCTGCTAGGCCCCCCAGGGAGTCCCCCACTCCCCGGCGAAGATAGACCTCCGGACGGTCAGCAAATTGTTTGTTGAGGGGGAGCTGCACGGAGCAGAGGGTGTTGGGTAGCGAGCCCAATCTTTAGTACCCAAATGACGGGGGTCAACGTGCCTGATCAGGGCCGTCGTAGACTGTTGACAAGTCCTCGTGTCCCGTAGGGACGGTCTGACGGTAACGCCGTGTGGCGGTCGTTGTCAGAGTGATGCGTGGCCTCTGGATTCGCCGCTGGCGGATATCCCCCTGCTGACTGTAGCAGGAAGCAGCGTCCAGTAGACGTGCCTGGCGGTATTTTATTGAGCGATATTGTGCTGAACAAAGTACGTAGCTGGCAAGCTGGAAAAGAGGGTTCCGCTAGAGGTGTGTAGCGGAAGCCGCCCCGCTTGCAGGATGACAAGAGAGAAGTTTCGCTGGCGGGGTTTCGCTCAGCGGAGACTCCGTCCCTTGGAAGGTGACAAGGGGGAAATTCCGCTGGCGGAGTTGCGCTCAGCGGAGACTTCGCCGCTTGGAAGATGACAAGGGAGAAGTTCCGCTGGAGGAGTTTCGCTCAGCGGAGACTTCGTCCCTTGGAAGATGACAAGAGAGAAGTTCCGCTGGCGGGGTTGCGCTCAGCGGAAACTTCGCCTCTTGGAAGATGACAAGGGAGAAGTTCCGCTGGAGGAGTTTCGCTCAGCGGAGACTTCGTCCCTTGGAAGGTGACAAGGGAGAAATTCCGCTGGCGGGGTTGCGCTCAGCGGAGACTTCGCCGCTTGGAAGATGACAAGGGAGAAGTTCCGCTGGAGGAGTTTCGCTCAGCGGAGACTTCATCCCTTGGAAGGTGACAAGGGAGAAATTCCGCTGGCGGAGTTTCGCTCAGCGGAGACTTCGGACAGTTGGTGAATTCTTCCCAAGTGGTTACTTCCATTAGACGCTTCGTCTGATGGTGGTCGACACGTGTCCAACCCCTAGAGGGTTAGCGTCTGGAGGCTTGTCTCCTATGCCTGGCCGTCTTCTCGCCATTAATGTTAGTAATTATGGAGAGTAAGTGGAGACGTGGGACACGTGTACGGCTGGTGCGCGATGTTGTTTTTGAGTGGACGGTTTAGAATGCGTTGATGTTGACATAAAAGGGGGGGAACTTAGCGAGATTTGACACTTCTGCGAAAACTTCAAACCTGAGTCGTCGTCTTCAAGCTCTGTTCGTCTACGATTTGTGAAGAGGACTACTACGATTCTGTGGAGTTATCGAACCTGGGGGGACAAAATCTTCACCGGTGAAGACAAGCGCTCTCGATCACACCAGAGTTTGGTTTGAGGTTGGTATCTCGAATCCCATTCCTGTTTCATTGGTCTGTTGGTTGCTGGGTTTTCTGTTTGTTTCTGTTTTTTGGGGTGTTATCTGGTCTTTTTTGGTGTGCTCCGAGTTGTGAAGTGGGATTTGGGGGTGGGTTATGGTGTGTGGCAGAGGGTTGGTGTTTGGGGATTTGCTAGATGGTCAAATCTGGGTTGAGTGTTTGTTCTTGTTTTGGCATTTTCTGGGTAAACTGTTCTTGATGTTCTTGGTTATAACTGATATAGGCATAGGTTAGATCTTGTTTGTGCTAACTTATTTGGGTTTTAGGGTTTGGGATGGCTAACGTCGTAGAGATTTCGAGCAGTGAGGATTCCGGGTCTGACGTGTCGTTCGCGCGTGGCGGATAGAATATTTATTGACTCGTTGCGTCTGTCTGCCCATGCAGGAACCTCACTGCCAGAACCGCTAGAGGTTGAGCCGCTACAAACCATACCCTGGGAAGTAGCTATGGGTCGTGCCTCGCGTCCGGAGAGTTCTAGGGCAGGAGAGGCCGCTGCTGCCAAAAATAGGCGTGATGAGTGGTTGGCAAGTAACAGTGCCGCCAGTGGCTCCGCTGGTGGGGGAGAGATGGCGGGGGAGGATGCTGAGTCAGCGTGGGTCCTCCAGGACGGCACCCCTGTTGACGAGGCAGGAGGGCGGATGAATGTTGCCGCCGTTAATCGGGTGAGGCGGATGTTCCGGTTGCCGGGTTCGGTGAAGCTGCATCCGCCGACGGTGGATGAGTAGGCGTCAATTCTCCCAGAGGGGTTTGCCGCCGTGCATGAGGCAATATTCCGCCAAGGAGTGACACTCCCGCTGGTGCCAAATCTTCAGATCTTGGTGTGCGAATTTGGCCTTGCCTTTGGGCAAATTTGCCCCAATATGTGGCGGTTAATGCTGGCACTGAACTCACTATGGAGGTTGTTCGGTTGTGAGGGACCTACCGTGGCGGAGGTGCTTCATTTCTACAAGCCGGTGTATGTGAAGCGCCAAGGTTGCAGAGGGCAGGTGAATTTGAGCCGCCGCCAGGGAGCGCCCAAGCTGATTGAGAACCTAAGGGATTCCATGTCCTACTGGTGGGGGACCTTCTGCGTTGCCACGGAGGGGTGGGAGTACCAAGCTGCGTCCAACGAGGGGGAGCCGACGTTTAGGATTAAGTCGGAGTTTCAACATATCCGAGGTTGTTTACCGGTCTCCGCTGAACATAGCTGGCGGTAACTCCAAGGCGTCGACTTATAATTTTACTAACGATTATTGTGTTTGTGCAGCGGGATTGCGGTATAACCTGACGCGTGAAGAAGAGTGTCGCGTGGCACGCATCAGAGGCTGCTGGCGGAATCGCAACTTGCTGGATTTCCGTCTTCTTACCGGTTTGGAGTTGTTGGTCGATCAACGACTAACTCGCGCCGTTGGTAAGAAATCTCCGCCACATTGTTCCTTCGATCAGAGTACCTTAGGCTAACTGGCTATATATTATTATTATTTTTTTTAGAAACTCCGCCAGGTAACAAAGCGAGCCCCGACGCTTTCGAGAAGGCCATGGACCGCGCCGAGATCTAAAACTTCCTGGAGTCCATGTACGCCGAAGGGCTGGCGGCCCAGCAGACTGTTGTGAACCCTGAGACGCTGGCGCTGAGCCCGTCCGAGGTTCCGGTGGTGCTACCCATGCCGCACCACTCCCATCTTGGTGGTGACGGCCTGCCTGTCGTTCAGGCGGGGGCCCATGTGGCTGGCGGGAAGGAGGGATCCGCTACCGCCGCACCGCAGAAGGAGCGGGTGCCTGCCAACAGGCGTGGTTCTCAAAAGGAGAGAATAGTGCAGCCGGCGGAGACTGTCACCACTGCAAGGGAGGATCCGCCGGCGAAGGGATCGAAGCCCACTGCCGGGAACACAGGGGTGCTCCAGAGAAAGCGCTGGCAGATTGACTCCCCCGACGAGGAAGAGGAGGACGATGTGGAGACCATCGGGGCCCGCCAGCAGAAGAAGGCTCGGCAAGCTCCGCCCAAGGCTCCCGTGGTGGAGAGAGAGACGCCCGCGAGTGACCTGGACTCGTTCGCCGCGTATGCCGAATTCATGACTGACGGTGAACGGGAGTTTCTCTACCATCTTTGCGAGCGGCTGGGATTTGGCTGCCTAGCGGAGATTTCGCGCCCAACGGCTATTGACCAGTCGCCCTATAGCTCGACCTTTGGTCAATTGTCAGCTGGGCTGCATGAGATGTTCCTGGCGGTGTCGAAGCAGCCCCGGGTTGAGCGGGAGCTCAGGGAGGAGGTCCAAAGTCTTCAGAGGGAGCTGGCGGAGGCGAGGGACAGGCTGGCGGAGGTGGAACGACGCCTGACAAAGGCGGACTGTGACGCCGCGGACGCCCGTGGTAAGCTGGCGGTGGCCATCAAGCGGGACTTGGAGAGGAATGAACGCGTCTCCAAGTTGGAGCAGGACAAGGCCCTGCTGCAGGAGCGGGTAGCCGCTAAGGATAAGAAGATCGATATCCTGCAGCGGGAGTCCGCCGCCAGACTGGCCGAGGTGAAGAGGCTGGAGGGTGAGGTCGCCCGCCTGAAAGCTGAAGGGAGCAGTGCTGCAGCCGCCGCTGTTGAGGCATTCAAACAGTCGGCGGAGTATAACAAGGCCATAACTGAGGCGGCGAAGGCTGGGGCCCTAGCAAATGTGGAGATGTTGAAGCAGAAGGGCGCTATTGACTTTGCGAAGGCGGCCCAGCCCACTGTGCCGGCAGCCAAGAATGCCCCGCCGGCGAAGGATGTGGTCCCTGTCCCAGCGGAAGGCGCTCGCTCGGGAAGTGGAGAGAGCAGCGCACGCCCGGCGGATGGTTCCCAGTGGACTCCTCCTCCTACCCAGTCGGAGGTGTCCCGTGCTGGTTTCCTGGCGGCTCATACTCGGGCGGACGGTACCATAGAGACTCCCAGTCCCACCGCCCGAGGCTCTGACCAAACAAGCCGCGCGCACCCGCCGCCGCACGCTGAAGGTGAAGAAGCTGAGGCCAACCCCTGAGATGTTGGAACCTCCCTTTTTTTTTTTGTAGCCGCTGAGGCGTAACAAATTTTGTAATGAACATTTTTATATGGAATGAAATTTTGAATTTTGGTGTTTGTCATGATATGCCTGTACTGCTAGGGTTTTGACTTAGGATTTTCTTTTGCCAATCAATGAAACATTAAAGGGATTAAGATTGGTCCAAGTGCACCGCGTAGCGGACGTGGTCCGCTGACGATTGCTGGCGTTGCCAGTTGCCCTCGGTGCTAGACTTGGGAACAATGGTTTGAATAATTCCTCGTTTCATTGATAGCTGATTGATCAACGTGTACAAAAGTGGGGTAGTACCCGTTGGGTAGCTTCCCTTAGCTAAATATTGAACAAAAATTTAGCTAAGTAAAGATGCTCCTGGGTAGTGGCATGACTATTTGTAGTAATACCGAAGGTGTTCGGTATTCCAAGGGTGGGTCGTTGTGACGCCATCCTTGCCCATTAAGTAGAAGGTGCCTGGGCTAACGACTTCCACAATTTTGTATGGACCTTCCCAAGTTGGGCAGAGTTTTGTTGGCGGTGGAATGACTTCCTTCATTACCCAGTCCCCCAATTGGAGGTTCTGGGCTTTGACTCTGGCGTTGTAGAAACGCGATACCCGCTGCTTGTTTTGCAAGTTGTGCAAATGGGCCTTGTGTTGTTTTTCCTTCAGGAGGTCCTTGTCTAGGTTGACGTCGTCGCTGTTGGTCTCTGGGCAGTAGCCTTCGATCCTAGCGGTAGGCTGAGTTACATCAACAAGTAGGACAGCCTCTGTTCCGAACATCATACAAAAAGGGGTTTCGCCGGTGGCGGAAGTTGGGGTTGTCCGGATGGCCCATAGAACTTCTGGAAGCTTCTCCGCCCACAAACCCTTGGCGTTGTTGAGTTTCTTTTTTAGCAGCTTCTTGATTATCTTGTTTGCTGCTTCGACCTGGCCGTTGGTTTGGGGATGGGCGACAGACGCAAAACTCAATTTGGTGCCAAGGTTAGCGGTAAAAGAGATGAGTTCTTTGTTGTTGAACTGCGTGCCGTTGTCTGTAATGATTGTATGTGGGACACCATAGCGGCAGTAGATGTTCTTCCAGAGGAAGTGAATTACCTTGGCGGTGGTTATTGCCGTCAATGGCTCCGCCTCTATCCACTTGCTGTTGTAGTCGATAGCAACAATGATGTATTTGAACTGGCCCTTGGCGGTTTGGAATTTTCCCATCAAGTCGAGGCCCCACGTAGAGTGAACCCATGGGCCGATAATGATTGACAGCGGCTCTGCCGGTGCATGTGGGAGATCAGCATACTGTTGGCATTTGTGGCAAGACCTAGATATCTGCCGGGTGTCATCACCGAGTGTGGGCCAAAAGTATCCTTGTCGCATTGTGCGGTTGGCCAGGGATCTGGCGCCCGAGTGGTTTCCGCATTCTCCGCCGTGGATCCTTGCCAGCACGACCTTTCCCTCCTCTGGGGTTAAACAGCGGAGGTTGGGGTGGGTGAACCCCTGGCGGTAGAGCTTGCCATTCTGGATGTTGTAGCGGGTTGCTCTCCGCTTGAGCTGTCGCGCCTCGACTTTGTCCTCCGGCAATGTCCTGTTGCGCTTGTATTCGATAATCTCGTCCATCCAGCTGGGATTGACCTCGATGCTGAAGATCTCCGCCAGGGTCTTTGTGATACTTGGCCTGTCAAGGCATTCCTCTCTTGTGTCCGATGGACTTTGATGTGGTTGGGCGGTTGCCAGTCTCGCCAGTGAATCAGCCTTGGCGTTCTTTTCCCTGGGGATTTGTGTGATGGTGTGAAATTTGAATTTTTTGAGTAGCGTCTTGACGTACCCCAAATATGCCGCTAACTGCTGGTCCTTGGCTTGGAAGCTGTCGTTGACCTGGTTAACGACTAATTGAGAGTCGCTTAATATGTTGACGCTGTCAGCACCTGAGTCGATGGCAAGGAGTAGGCCGGCGATGAGTGCTTCGTACTCCGCCATATTGTTTGAAGCTTTGAAGTTGAATTTCAACGCGTACTCCGCGTTCAGTCCCCCGGGTCCTGTTAAGATGACTCCGGCGCCGCTGGCCTTGGCGCTAGTGGAGCCGTCCACATGCAGGTTCCAATCTGAGTGTGGGGGAGCTGCTTCTTCAGCGGTTACCATTTCTGTTCCGGGCTCTGTCTTAGTACCGGGTTCTGGCTGACGCTCGGTGAGTTCAGCGATGAAGTCCGCCACCGCCTGGCCTTTCATGGCGGTTCTTGGCTTGTAATCTATGTCAAACTCGCTGAGCTCAATGGCCCACTTGCTGAGGCGTCCCGAATGTTCAGGGTTCTGCATTACCTGCCTCAGCGGTTGATTGGTTAATACATGGATTGTGTGGGCCTGAAAGTACTGGCGGAGGCACCTGGCGGCAACGATGAGTGCGAGAGCTAGTTGCTCCAAGGGAGGATACCTTGTTTCTGCTCCGTTCATGTCTCTGCCGGCGTAGAACACTGGGAGTTCATCCTGGCCTTCCCGCCGGACAATGGCGCAGCTTACCGCTGACACTGATACCGCTAGGTATATAAACAGTGTCTCTCCTTGCACAGGGATGGAGAGGAGTGGGACTGCCGCTAAGTATTCCTTCAGGCCCTGGAACGCCGCCCGACACTCTGGGTTCCAGTTGATGACTTTCTTGTGAGTCGTTTTGAGGAGCTTGAAAAATGGGGCACACTTATCAGTGAGTCTGGAGATGAATCGAGAAAGGGCGGTTAACTTGCCCTGGAGGCACTGGACGTGCACCTTATACTCAGGATCCGCCAGGTCGAGGATAGCTTGTACCTTGTCCGGGTTAGCCTCGATGCCTCGCTCGCTGACGATATAACCCAGAAACTTGCTGGCGGTGACGCCAAAGAAGCATTTTTCTGGGTTGAGGCGCATACCATAGGCCAGGAGAATGGTTACTATGATCTTGAGATTTGCCACATGTCCGCTGGCTTTTAAGCTCTTGACCAACATGTCGTCCACGTAGACCTCGATTATTTTTCCGAGATGTTCCTCGAACATGGCGTTCATCAGTCGTTGATAAGTTGCACCGGCGTTCTTCAGACCGAAAGGCATCACATTGTAGCAGTAGAGGCCCTTATCGGTGGTGAATGTGGTGCACTCCTGGTCACCGGGATGCATCTTGATCTGATTATAGCCGGAGAAAGCATCCATCATGCTAAGGAGCTCGTGTCCGGCGGTTGTGTCAACCAGTTGATCAATGCGAGGTAGTGGGAAGCTATCCTTTGGGCATGCCTTGTTGAGATTTTTGAAGTCGACACACATCCTCCACTTTCCGCTGGGCTTCTTGACCATGACCAAGTTAGAAATCCACTGGGGGTAGATGACTTGGCGGATGAACCCAATGCCCTGGAGCTTGGCAACCTCCTCTCCAATTGTCCGGTATTTTTCCTCATCAAAGGCCCTCCGCTTCTGTTTGATGGGATAAAAGGATGGTTTGATGGTCAACTTGTGTGTGATGATATCAGGAGAGATACTTGGCATATCCGCGTATGACCATGCAAAGATGGTAGCATTGTCACGTAGGAATTGAGTGAGTTCCGCCTCTGGGTCTAGCTGGGCGCCTATGCGGACCGTCCGCTCAGGGTGCTCGTCCGAGATGCAGACAACTTTCAACGACGTCTCCGGGTTGACCGGCTCCTTCTTTACATACTTCTTCTCCTCATCTCTAGGATCCTCAAAGATGTTTGGTGGCGGTGCCTGATTACCCACCGTCAGAATTTCATGGCGGCGCGTTGACCGCGCTATAGTCGTTGAATAGCATTCTCGTGCCAACTGCTGACTTCCCCTCACACAGCCCGTGCCGTTGGGCGTGGGGAACTTCATGAGAAGCATGTATCCGGCGATGATGCACTTGAGCTTGTTGAGTGCCGGCCGTCTAATGATGGCGTTATACGAACTGAAGCAATCGACAATTATGAATTCCGTATGTACCTCCGCCATACATGGACTAGTGCCAATAACCAGCCGCATGTAGTCTGACCCCAGCGGTTGCGTGACGTCCCCGGAGAAGCTGAGCAGTGGCTCGTGATCCTGAAGTAGTTTCTTGTTCCGCTTGAGATGGTCGTAGCAACCGCGGAAGATGACGTTGACAGCGGACCCGCTATCCACCAGGATTCTCCCCACTGAAAATCTGCCAAGAATGGCGTCGACCAAGAATGGGTCGTCATGGGGTAAATGCACTCCGTGCTCCTCCTCCTCTGAGAAGGTAATAGGTTCCCAACCTGACCTTGGGAGTTTGGCGGAACTTTCGTAGCAGATGTTGCAGACTTCTTTTGGGTGATTAGCGCGTGCATAACGCTTCCTTGCCCTGTGGGACATGCTAGTGATTGGGGCACCGCCGTCGATGGTGTTGATGCGGCCCAAAGTCTCAATATTGGCGATCACAGGTGGCGGTTGGCGCACCTTGAACTGCTCCATCTTGCCGTCACGGTACAAGGTCTCAATAGCCGTTTTGAGAGCATTGCAGCTGTTGGTATTGTGACCGCTGTCCTCGTAGTACTTGCACCACTTACCGGTGTTTCTTGGTTTTCCCATTTTTGGGTATCTTGGTGGGGGTGGCGGTGGGATCTGATCCTTGCATTGATTGTATATTTCCTCATACGAGGCCGTGAGGACTGTAAACACTGCATACCGCTGAGAGGACTCCGCCTGTTTGCGGTTATCCCCATGGGTTGGGCGGTTGCCCTTGTTGTAGTGCTGGTCCCCTCTGCCGCTTGTTCTGGTGGTGGCCTTGCTGCCACTCCCTCTTCTTGTCAGTTGGCGGCGCTGAAGTTGTCTTGTTAGCGATTTCCTGATGACTGGAGGATGGCTGTGTTGACTTTGTTGGTGTTGCTGGTGGCGGTGGGGTTTCTCCATATGTGATGAATTCCGCCTGGGCGTGAATGACCGCCTCACTCATGACGTGGTCATACGCCGCATTTGGATGATTGTAGTTGAGGTGATAGAGGAATGGCCCCTTGAGAAGTCCCTGCTTGAAGGTCGCCGATGCCATTGTTTTGTCTAGGTCGCGGCACTGAGACGCTGCCGCCCGCCATCTTGTGACGAATGCCTTCAGTGATTCGTCTTCCCCCTGCTTGACGCTGAACAGCTGACTTGTGTTGTGATGTCCGGCGGACAATAAGATGAACCTAGAGAGGAAGGCGTGTGATAGTGCATGGAATGAGCTGATGGACCCCGGCGGACATTCGAAGAACCAGTTCATTGCCTCACCATCCAACGTTTCGCTGAACAAGTGGCACATGGTGGCGTCGTCAAATCCCTTGTTGTTGGTGACCTTCTTGAAGGTGTCCATATGGACGAAGGGGTCAGACATGCCGCTGTAATGTGACATCTTTGGGGTTTTTGCGTACGCTGGTCTGATAGCTTGCAGAATCGCAGCGGTGAAGGGCCCAGGTCTGGAAGCGAAAAGTGGATTCTGAGTTGGCGCTGGGGAGCCCGACTCCGCCCGGATCAATCTCTGCTCCAGTTGTTGCATCCTTTCCAATATCTGGGCGGTTGCATCGCCGGCGAAACCAGCCTGGACATTCCGTTGGACCTGCATGCGCCTCGGTGTAGGCGGATTGCCCTCGGTCCTCGCCTTAGGTTCCGAGCGGTTGGTGTGCGGTAGTGATTCCGCCTCCTGCTCCAACATTAGTTGGGGGATGGGCGGTGGTCCCATCCCCAATAGTTCAGGTGGGTCCAGCGGTACCTGCATCTGTATGACTGGCCCCGGTACCAATGTGCCGGTGCCGGGCCGACTACGCCTGGTGCTGCGTGATTGCTCGCTCTGCGCTGGGTTGGCGGTGGCCTCCAGCGTCCTCTTCAATTCTTCAAAGCGTGACATCAGCGTAGCCACTTGTCTCTGGGCCTCAGCCTTTTCTCTGCGCTCCTCCTCACGCTCTCTGTTTTCCTTGTGGAGGTCCGCCAGTGCCAGCTCGTACATAGTGGTGAGATCTTGGCCCGGCGGGTGGCTGCTGCTTGGATTTGCCTCACCGCCGGGGTTGTCGGCTGGGGTTGTGAATAGTGCGCGGTTAACGCCTACCGCTGGGTCTGGGGGTTGGGGAATGGTGGACTGGTCTGCCTGCTCTTCAGTGTTTCCCCCGCTACCGTTAGTCATGGTGATTGTGGTGGGATGACCTTTTGTTCAGGGATTCCCACAGACGGCGCCAATGTTAATGTCTAAAAGTTCAGCGGTAGCTAAACCTTTGTTAACGCTGATCCGGTGGGCGGATCAATACTTGTGACGTTCTCAAAGCTTCCGCTACCTGTCAAGTAAAATACAGAGGGCGTCAGAGGGAGACCGCGCTGGGCGGCCTTCGACTCTCCGATGCCTAAGTTAGTCAATGTATTTATGTTGACAAAGTAACAGTAGGTAAGTATTAAATGCGTAATTAATGAGGAGAGGGGAGAGAACCTTTTATAGGTGAGGAGGAGGTTGATCTTCTCTTTGTTTTCGATGTGGGACTGATGTGCTTCAGTCCCCAACTCTGGGAGCTTCTGATGTTATCTTGGCGCGGCGGTGATCCGAGGCTCAGGCTGTTGCCCGCCTGGCTGCGTATCTGCATGCTATTCCCCTGGCGGGAATTAGTACTTCTGGCGGTACAATGAGCGTAGCCCATTATAGCTAATTATGCTTGCAAATGTACATGTATATACACGTAATGAGAAGAATGAAGTCCTGAGGTACAAGGCTCGCCTTGTGGCGCAAGGTTTCTCACAACACTTTGGAATTAACTACGAGGAGACATACTCTCCCGTAATGGACGTTATAACGTTCCGCTACTTAGTTAGCTTGGTAGTTTCCGAAGGACTGGAAATGCAGCTCATGGATGTGGTTACTGCATATCTCTATGGGGATCTAGATTCAGAGATATATATGAAAGTGTCTGATGGCCTTACATTACCCAAGTCAAGTGACTCTAAACCACGGAGTGTGCTTGCAATTCGGTTGAAACGCTCACTTTACGGATTGAAACAATCCGGGCGGATGTGGTATACCCGTCTAAGTCATGACTTCTTGATTGGGAAGGAATATAAGAACGATGAATTATGCCCCTGCGTATTCATAAAGAAAACAAGTTCCGGATTTTCAATTGTAGCTGTGTATGTCGATGATATGAACATAATAGGTACTCTTGATGAAATAAGAGAAACCGCGAGCTACTTGAAATTCAAATTTGAGATGAAGGATCTTGGGAAAACTCGATTCTGTCTAGGCCTCGAACTAGAACACCGCCAGTTTGCGTATGTCCAAAAGATGCTCAGGCGATGTAACATGGACAAAGCACATCCTGCTAGCACTTCCATGATCGGTCGAAGTTTGGATGCTAAGAAAGATCCATTTCGTCCAAAGGAAGATGACGAAGAGGTGTTGGGAGCTGAAATTCCCTATCTAAGTGCAATAGGTGCATTATTGTACTTAGCTCAATGTACTCGACCAAACATTGCATTCTCAGTGAACTTGTTAGCTAGATTTAGCTCAGCGCCAACATAGCGTCACTGGAATGGTATCAAGAACATTTTCCGATACCTAAAACGAACCATTGACTTGGGACTTCTTTCCCTACAGAGAGACAAGAGGGACCACAGATGGAACTGCAATCCCTAAAGGAAATGTTGATGGCGAAAGCGCCACTCCCTACACCAAAACCCCAAATGATGTTTTGGTTGGTTTTGCTGATGTTGGGTACCTCTCTGACCCACACAAAGGTTATTCCCGAACTGGTTATGTATTTATCATTGGGAACACGGCGATATCTTGGTGATCAATGAAGCAAACCCTTGTGGCTACCTCCTCGAACCACTCAGAGATCATTCCTCTACATGAGGCGGTTCATGAGTGTATATGGCTACCACTGAAGAGCCTTCTTGCATTTATGAAGATAATGCAGCTTGCATCGAACAGATGAAGGTAGGATATATCAAGGGTGATAATACAAAACACATATCGCCAAAGTTTTTCTACAATCAGCAACAAAAGGCTCTCCTCAAGATTCAAGTGAATCAACACTACTAGAATTTTGGCCTTAGACATCATGACAATTAAATCGGTGAGGAATTCACGTGATATCAAAGAATATCATTAACATCGATTCTTCAAATTCTGATTTGTATTTATATAACTAACATCGTTTATTACTGTTGACCGATGTCTATATTTTGATTCTAAAATTTTCAAAAACGCGGAAAGAGTAAGTTAAAATTGAAAATTAAAAGGGAACCGGAACCCAGCTAAAAACTTAAAACAAGATTCAAAATAAAAACAAGGACGAGAAGAGAAGAGATTTCAAAACGCCAGGAGAGAGAGAGAGAGAGAGAGAGAGAGAGAGAGAGAGAGAGAGAGAGAGAGAGAGAGAGAGAGAGAGAGAGAGAGAGAGAGAGAGAGAGAGAGAGAGAGAGAGAGAGAGAGAGCGCATTCTATACTTGTCGTCCTTTTTCCTTCTTCGTAGTTTCGCTCTCTCAATCCCCAATTCCCCTCTACACGGAGATCTCCAATTTCTAGGGTTTCCGTCACCACAGATCCCCCGCCCCCTCCCTCAGATCTCCTTTGATCTACTTCAACCATGGAGGCGATCGAAGAGTTGTTGCAACTGTCAGACTCAATGCGCCAAGGCCAGGCCATCCTCGCTGATGAAGACGTTAACAAAAATAGTACCGCCTCCTCTCGCCACTCCTCAACTTTCCTCAACGTCGTCTCTCTCGGCAATGTTAAAGTAAGGTATGAGGAGAATGTGGTAGATTTGTTCACCAAATCATTGCCTAAGGCCACATTTGAGAAACATGTAAAAAACATAGGAATGCAAAGACTTTCCAAGCTCCCTTGATTAATGTAAGTATCAGGGGGTGGTGTAGACGTCAGGGGGAGTCTAACACACACATGTCATCCTCAAATGTAGAAGGTGCGTTGTGTTGTTTTCCTTCTACCAAGGTGTATTTTTTGTCCCACAGAGTTTTTATTGTTACTTGGCAAGGTTTTTAGTGAGGCAACAACCCGTTTACCATTTCGTCTTTGACTTGGCACAAGGGGAAGTGTTAAAAGAAAAGCACATTATGTGTCTTCGTCAAAGAAACTGACGGAGAGGGAATCAAGGAATTGCAATCACATCACAATCAACATTTATTATCATTATTGTAATTGATGTTAATTGATGTTTCCATTGTAATTCTATCTCTATATAAAGAGGCTATGAAATGAAATGAGTAGACCAATTCCAATTCCAATTCCATTTTACTTTTACATGCTATGTATTATATACTATATTTAGGGGTGTGCTTAGATGTTTACTCTAGGTAATGACTTTTTTGATGGCCTCTTAGAAGCGGGTCATTATTACACTGCTTTGCTGAACTATTAAAAGATGACCTCCTTTTTGTCGAAAAAGACAAATCAGAGTCGGTACTCAAATTATTGATTCACACGTGTAGATATATTAGTGTCTAGGTAGCCCAATTAGGCATCAGATCTTAAGATCGAATGTAGTTCTACAACATTAAATTTGTTAAAAAATTATAAAATAAACAACTAGAGAATAGAATGTTAAGTGAGAAGGGGATGGGGAAGATCATTTGGAATACCAAACACAGTAATATCAAAAATTAAATTACTCTAATTCCCAATGTAAATTTTAATCAATTTTCAAGAAGCTCACAGTCAATGTACTGGAAATAAACCTTCTTTGCGGCAAGGTCATATGCAACATTATAATTTTGCTGTGCCAGAATTCCAATAACATTCAAATCTTCACCCTCGCCCTCTGGCATTTGCACAGCTAAACAGAACTCATTCTCACCAGTAACTTCGAAGAGGCTCGTTTTGTCCAGAAACAAATCAACCCCTCCTGCCAGGTGAAACGTTGCACCTGGAAAACCAACAAGGTCTCGGTCTATTGTCCCCTTGTAGCAAAGAGCTGTGGGCGTATCAGGATCTTGGACACGTTCTAATATTCCGTTTGCTAATTTTTGCACTTCAGCACTGAGTACATCATATGCACTTTTAACCACGAAGCTTAGTGTAGTTCCGGTGTCGATGACCGTTCCACCAGTTCCTGATGGTGATCTGGTGAATACTTTTGGATCAATTTGGAGGCGGGACTGACCGAGGCTGATGCCCTCTAGGGTTAGATAGTAAAGTTCATTGTACAGTTGAAGGGGGGTTGTTGCCCCTTCTATCTTTGTACCCTCACCGAAGATCAATTGGTTGTGAGGGTAGTTAGGGTCCCTTATGCTTCCAATGCAATAAGAAAACTTGGAGCCTAACTTGGTTGTCAAAGATATTTTTGAAGGGCCAAGACCAAGTACTCCACTTATTTGTCCATCGTAGGCAGCAACATTGTCATGTGCACAGCCAAAAACTGCATCGGAGACGGGGCTAAGCCCTTCGTCAGATGTCTCGAAGGTGAGCTTTTCGGTCGCGATAAGTCCTGCCGCCGCGGTGCCATCAAGGTACTTCTGAAGGAATTTGCAATTGTTTGAGAAGTCACACTTATCAGCAGGGCTCGATAGAATACAATCGGGAGATGCGCATGGCAAGGTTTTGTATGTGGAGGACTTGGAAGGATCAAAAATCGGATTGGATTGTTTAAAACACTTGGTGCAAGGCAGGCATTGAACCCACAATAACTCGCTGCCAGTATCCATTGTCAAAAGCTGTGGAACTGGTGGCTCTCCAAATGAGAAATTTGCCATAAACTCTGTTGCAGACTTCTCCGGAACAACACCAGCACGTGTATCGTCCATCACAAAAGCATTAGTACTCTTTGCTTTTAGGTATGTGAAGCGTGCCGCGGAGCTTTTCATTGAGCGTGAAACAATATCTCTGATGCTTGCATTAGGATTATAGTAAGGAGACAAAGCCGAATCATGGTGAATGAGTTTTGTGACAAAACGCTTTGGTTTTGTGACGGTGGAGGTTGTGGCAGGGTTGGCGGTTAAGCATAAAGTGTGTGAGGTTAAAAGGAAAGTAATAAGAGAGAGCCTAACAAGTTCTGCGACTGCGGTTGCCATGGCTACGTACTGGAACTCTGGAAGGTCTTCTATGGAACAGGTATATATGGAAGTCTTTACCTTCTTTGGATGGTTTTCCTAATCGTTTCCCAACATAATGGATTGACCACCTTACAAGGTATGTACTTGATTTCATAGCCGTTACCACTTATTAGGAAGCTAAAGTGGAAATTTAGGAAAAAGTCGTATGTTACAAGTAATATTCAAGGGCAGCAGTAATGGCTAATTAAAAACGTGATGATATGTATGGAGAATAATCTACGTACAAAGAAGCAAACATAATACAAAAAGGGTAATAAATAATTTGGTGATTTCCAAACATATTCTGATTATAAGAGACATTTTTCAATTTATTCATTGAGATACTTTTGGAATGAAATTATATATATTGGCTAAATTGATAATCAAGATGAAAATCAGCCATCAAATTGATTGGCTAAATTTCTTAATAGTCGTGATTAAATCGATTAATTAAAGCTGATTGATTTGATTATGCTATTAATGAAAGACAATTAAAATCAGCCATCAAATTGATTGGCTAATTCCTTAATGGTCGTGATTAAATCAGTTAATTAAGGCTGATTGATTTGGTTATGTTATTAAGGAAAATGCAATTAATTACGTGTCATCAAGGCATTCCAAATTAAGAGGGACGCTGACACTATAAATACCCCCTTTCAAATCAAGAGAAGGACTTCAGCCAAAAAAGAGAAGAAAACACTCTCAAAATTTCAGAAGTCTCCCAAGCTTGTGAAGAACCATCAAGCTGCAAAATAGCCGGTTCCTCACCAACCTCAAGCCAAAACGTTCGTCACGTGTCAACTCTCGTGACCATCGTACGACTCAAGATCAAGCGTCAAGCCCTTGAGTGAAATTCATTGTCGGAGATAGAATCAGAGGATTACCAAAAATTGTAACCCGCACTCAAATTCTTAATAAAATTATTATTTTTGTACACGTGTGTGTATTCTGTTTGTTTTCAGATTCTCGTGTTTACAGACATCTCCCCCTGATGTCTGCGTCTCCCCCTAATGACTACGATCATGGGAGTTCAGATAACTTCCGCAAGCCAATGCTTGCAACATGTTTCTCGAATGTGGATTTGGGCAATGACTTAGTGAACAAGTCTGCCACATTATCCTCAGATCGAACCAGGTTCACTTTGATCTTGAGGAGCTTTTGTTGTTGCTGATTGTAGAACTTAGGCGATATGTGCTTGGTGTTGTCGCCTTTGATGTAACCTTGCTTCATGTACTTACATGAGCATTTGCCAAGCATAATTAGTTACAATGAGCCACGCTCATGCTACCGCCAGTGGTACCAACAACCACCAATGGTGTGACCTACAGAAACACAGCCAAGCAGGCTATCACCTGAGCCCCGACTCACCCCCAGAGCACCGCTGACGCGCCGCTCCAAGATCGCCTCGCTGAAGCATATCAGTCCCACATCGAAAACAAGGAAGATGTCAGCCTCTTCCCCACTTATAAAGGTTCACTCCTCTCTCCTCATTAATTACGCATTTACTACTTACCTACTGTTACTCTGTCAACGCAAATACATTGGCTAACTTAGGCATCGGAGAAGAGAAGACCGCCCAAACGCGGTCTCCCTCTGACGCCCTTTGTATTTTACTTGACAGGTAGCGGAAACTCTGAGAACATAGCAAGTAGCGGTCCGCCCACCGGACCAGCGTTAACCAACATTTGGCCACCGCTCAATCTTAGACATTAACATTGGCGCCGTCTGTGGGAACCCTTGAACAAAAGGCCATCCCACCACAACAATCACCATGACTAACGGTAGCGGGGGAAACGCCGAAGAGCAGGCAGACCAATCCGACAACCCTCATCCCACCAACCCCGCGACTAACATTAACCCAGCGGTTAACGTTAACCGTGCACTATTCAACAAGCCATTCAACCCTAGCGTGGAATCCCAAGATATCCCCCAGACCCCGCTGACTCAAACTGCAGCGGAGGCCCGACCAGGCAGCAGTCACCCACCAGGCCAGGACCTCGCCGCTATGTATGAGCTGGCATTGGCGGACCTACACAAGGCAAACAGGGAGCGCGAACAAGAGCGCAGAGAAAAGGCCGAGGCCCAAAAGCAAGTGGCCATGCTGATGTCAAGATTCAACGAACTGAAGAAGGGGAAAACCAAGAAACACCGACAAGTGGTGCAAATACCACGAGGATAGCGGTCACAACACCAACAACTGCAACGCTCTCAAAACGCCAATTGAGACTTTGTATCGTGATGGTAAGTTGGAACAGTTCAAAGTGCGTCAACCGCCACCTGTGGTAGCCAACATCGAGCCCATCCGTCGCATTAATACCATCGACGGCGGTGCTATGATCACCAACATGTCTCATAGGGCAAGAAAGCGCTATGCACGCGCTGACCACCCCAAGGAAATTTGTAATATCTGTTTTGAGAGATCTGCTAAACTGCCAAGGTCTGGGTGGGAACCCATCACCTTCTCGGAGGAAGAAGAGCGCGGAGTCCACCTCCCCCACGATGATCCATTCTTGATCGACGCCATGCTCGACAAGTGGTCCATGGGAAGAGTCCTCGTTGACAGCGGATCCGCTGTCAACGTCATCTTCAATGGCTGTTATAACCAACTCCAGCGGAATAGGAAATTACTCCAGGATCACGAGCCCTTGCTCAGTTTCTCCGGTGACGTCACACAACCGCTAGGTTCTGACTACATGTGCCTAGTCATCGGCATTAGCCCATGCATAGCGGAGATACATATGGAGTTCATTGTCGTCGATTGCTTCAGTTCGTACAATGCCATCATAGGTCGACAGGCGCTCAACAAGCTAAAGTGCATCATAGCCGGATACATGCTTCTCATGAAATTCCCTACACCCAACGGGACAGGCTGTGTTAAGGGAAGTCAGCAACTGGCACGAGAATGTTATTCAACAACTGTAGCGCGGTCGGCACGCCGCCATGAGATCCTAACGGTGGGAAACCATGCACCATCGACAAATACTTTTGAAGATCCTAGGGATGACGAGGAGAAATATGTGAAAAAGGAGCCTGTCAACCCAAAAACATCCTTGAGGGTTATCAGCATCTCTGACGAGCACCCTGAGCAGACTGTCCGCATCGGCATTCAGCTAGCCCCAGAGATAGTGGCAGAACTCACTCAGTTTCTATGAGACAACGCCACCGTGTTTGCATGGTCCTACGTTGATATGTCGGGCATCTCCCCTGAGATCATCATGCACAAGTTAAGCATCAAACCATCGTTCTATTTGGTCAAGCAACGGCGAAGGGCCTTTGATGAAGAGAGATATCGTGCGATAAGGGAAGAGGTCACCAAGCTCCCGAGCATTGGGTTCATCCGCCAGTTCAATTATCCTCAGTGGATGTCCAACCTGGTCATAGTAAAGAAACCTAGCGGAAAGTGGCGGACGTGTGTAGACTTCAAGGGTCTCAACAAGGCATGCCCCAAGGACAGCTTCCCGCTACCCCGCATCGACCAACTGGTTGACGTTACAGCGGGACATTAGGTGCTCAGCATGATGGACGCCTTCTTAGGATACAACCAAATCAAGATGCACCCCAGCGACTAGGAATGCACCACCTTCACAACCGACAAGAGCCTATACTGTTACAATGTCATGCCTTTCGGTTTGAAGAACGCTGGGGCAACATACCAGCGGTTGATGAACGCCATGTTCGCGGAGCACCTTGGCAAAATAATAGAGGTCTATGTGGACGACATGTTGGTCCAGAGCATCAAGGCCGGCGGACACGTGGTAAACCTTCAAATCATATTCGCCATTCTCTTGGCCTATGGTATGCGCCTCAACCCAGAAAAATGTTTCTTTGGCGTCACCGCTAGTAAATTTCTGGGTTACATCGTCAGCGAATGGGGCATAGAAGCTAACCCTGACAAAGTGCAAGCCATCCTCAACATGAAGTCTCCTATATGGAAGGTCCACGTTCAGAGCCTCCAGGGCAAGCTAACCGCCTTTTCTCGATTCATCTCCAGGCTCACCGACAGATGTCTCCCATTATTCAAGGTTCTAAAGAGAACCCACAAGAAAGTAATTGACTGGACCCCAGACTGTGAGACGGCGTTCCAAAGCTTGAAGGAGTACTTGGCAGCAGTCCCACTTCTTTCCATTCTGGTACAGGGTGAGATAATATACATCTACCTGGCGGTATCCCCATCAGTGATAAGCTGTGCCATTGTACGGCGAGAAGCCCAGGAAGAGCTCTCAGTGTTCTACGCCGGGAGGGGTATGAACGGGGCGGAGACAAGATATACCCCCCTGGAGCAGCTCGCTCTCGCACTAATTGTTGCCGCTAGACGCCTCCGGCAATACTTCTAGGCCCACACAATTCATGTCTTAACAAACCAATCGCTGAAGCAAGTAATGCAAAACCCTGAGCACTCCGGGAGCCTCAGCAAGTGGGCCATCGAGCTCAGCGAGTTCGACATTGACTACAAGCCAAGGACAGCCATGAAAGGCCAGGCGGTGGCAGATTTCATAGCTAAGCTCACCGAGCGTCAGGATGAACCCAACCTAAGGGCAGAAGAAGCCAACATAGAAATGATAACCACTGAGGAACCAGCGCCCCAGCAGCAGTCAGACTGAAACCTCCATGTGGATGGTTTCGCCTGCGCCAAGGCCTGTGGTGCCGGAGTTATCTTGATAAGGCCAGGGGGACTGAACGTGGAATACGCGTTAAAGTTCAATTTCACAGCCTCAAATAACATGGCGGAGTATGAAGCGCTCATTGCAGGCTTGCTCCTCGCCATCGACTCCGGTGCTGACAGCGTCAACATATTCAGCGATTCCCAGCTAGTCGTCAACCAAGTCAACGACACCTTCCAAGCTAAAGACCAACAGTTGGCGGCATACTTGGGATACGTCAAAACGCTTCTCGGAAAATTCAAATTCCACACCATCACACAGATCCCCAGAGAGAAGAATACCAAGACTGACTCATTGGCCAGACTAGCAATAGCTCAACCACACCAAAGTCCAGCGGACACAAGAGTGGAATGCCTTGACAAGCCAAACATCACAAAAACCCTAGCGGAAATCTTCAACATTGAGGTGAACCCCAGTTGGATGGATGAAATAATTGAATACAAGCGCAATGGAACACTGCCAACCGACAAGGTCGAGGCAAGGCAACTTAAGCGGAGGGCAACCCACTATAACATCCAAAATGGCAAGCTCTACCACCAAGGATTCACCCACCCCAACCTCCGGTGTCTGACCCAGGAGGAGGGAAAGGTCGTACTAGCAATGATACACGCCGGGGAATGTGGAATCCACCCATGCGCTAGGTCTTTGGCCAATCGCACAATGCAACAGGGCTACTTCTGGCCCACGCTCGGTGACGACTCCAGCAAGGTGTCTAGGTCTTGCCACAAATGTCAACAATACGCTGACCTCCCCCATGCCCCGGCGGAACCCCTGTCGATCATCATTGGCCCATGGATTCACTCCACGTGGGGCCTGGACTTACTTGGCAAATTCTCAACCGCTAAGGGTTAGTTCAAGTACATCATTGTCGCCATCGACTACAACAGTAAATGGATAGAGGCGGAACTGCTAACGGCAATAACCACCACCAAGGTAACTCACTTCCTCTTGAAGAACATCTACTGCCGCTACGGCGTTCCCACACAATCATCACAGAAAACGGCACACAGTTCAACAACAAGGAGTTCATATCTTTCACCGCTAACCTGTACTGTGGTGACCCGAGAGGGGGGTCCTACAGCGCCGCGACCACGAGCCAATGAGAAACTGACATGTCACGAATAACATCCCGATAACTCATCAACCCGAAATCGCAAGGCCTTTTGGGTTTAGATTGTTGGTTTACAAAACACTTTCTTGGACAAATCGTTCTAGCAACCGAACAACATATTTTCAAAAGCGGAATTTGAAATGGGCTATGCGTTTTGGGCTTACAATCGGAGCCCAATTTGGAAGGCAAATCACTAAGTAACTACAAGTGCGAGAGACGCGCCCCAGGGTTACGGGCCTCTTGAAGTTTTGGTAAACGAGTAGGAAATAAATAAAAAGCAAATAAACAAGCTACTTCAAATCCGATAAATGACCAAAACCTTCCTTTGATAAAATTAAAGAAGAATGCGCCAAGCCGGGCCATGTGCCTCCTCTGTACGCTCCCCGACCACATGCTCGAAACCTGCACACTGTTGTAGGGGTGAGCTTTCGTCCTTGCATGCCCAGTAGGGGCCGACCCAACCATGCTAGGTTTGAAAATAATAATAATAATAATCGAAAATATTTACTACATAATATTGTGCACGTTTATCAAAAAATACTTTAAAAAGAGGCAACCACAAACATTTGTTTTCTTTTATAAAACATATGCAGTATGCTTCACACAATTTGGAGCTCCGAGATACTTACCTGCCGGCTAAACTCAAACAAATCGGTGACCGACCCGGTTCGTCATCATTCGAGAACCGACTAACTAGTCTGTAGTCCTTGTGACTACAAGTAGCGAAAGTGTCCATTTCCTGGCCCTGAGTATCCTATGACTGGTTCACTGTCTATACTCACTCTTCCTCGACAAACATAGGAGCGCGGCCCCTTTCAGAGGTTCACGGTTATCGACACCGTGGGATCCCTAGGAATCTACGCGTCTAGGTCCCATTCACTTTCAGGTCACAAGTACAAACATACAATGGGGTACAGTATCTCAACATACAAGTCTAGCCTCGGTTTTCGCAATCTGTAAATATCAATTATGGAAACACAGGTCTCACGAGGCATCGACTAATGAACAACCAAAAACGTATTTACAGGCAACATACTATTTTACTAGTGCATTCCACACATAGAAAAGCCTCTAACAAGGAAAGGACAGCTCACCCTACCTGGAATTGGAGTGCTCGTCCACATTCGGGTTCGTTCCCGACTTTCGATCATTTATCCAAATCCAACCGCACACGCTTGAGTCCTTTAACAAAAACTAAATCCAATAAGTACTCAATTCATAACTCATTTGCTCAATTTCTTTATGAGTCACCAATTATTCTGAATCAATATTTAATGGTAACCATTCCCGAACAATTCACTTAACGTAGTAAGCTTATTCGGGAGATGATGATCACACTTCTTTCCATGTTAAAATTTCGGTCAACCGGTTTGACCTCATTTTATTTAGCTTTTAAACCTGAAGCAATTAAATAGAAACCACCATTCTCAAATAATCCAAATGATATAACATTTAAATCATTTGGGATATGGTGACCATACTTGACACATTCACCTTCATTTGTTTAACATTTCTACTTTAAGGAAACAAATGATAATTACCATTCCCAAATAACTTCGCCACTTTAAGTCATTTCGGGATATGATAAGATTAGGATATTTTAAATTGTACCTTATCAAATTTGGCGTACTTGACAAATCAATTTAACTCAATCCATTTGCACTTTCTTTAACAATAACCAACTTATCTATTTCCGCAACTTGATTAACCAGGACAACAGTTATGCCTCGCATTACCAAAACATATGGCTTTGAACAAACCCTTCACTATTTCATCAACATCGTTTTCTTTCCAAAGTTATGTTAACCAAAGTAACTTCATACTAATTTCATCACGTTCAGCACATACCAAGGTCACCAACAATCAAAGTTTATAATAGATGTAACACAATAATCATAAGATCACCAAAACAACCCCATTTCAGTTTCAAACTCAATCAACTCATTGATAACCATTTCGAACAGAACATCACTACTTTCCAATTAACCCAAGCCCTTACCAAGTCTTCTTTCCCAAACTAGAAGCCAATTCGCCATTGCTGCAATCCAGCTCCAACAATTGTTTTGGACACCCTACAGATACAATAAGATCAACAATCCAACTCTTAACCAAACTCTTCCCAAAAACAGAGTTCTTGAATCCTTACCTTCCCAGTTTCAATTGAAATTAACCTAGTAGCTCATTCTCCTCCAACACTCCAAAAACGCAGTAATCCACAACTCCTCCAGAATCCGTATTGAGCTCTTGTGTTCTCCATTCACCTCCGAGCTTGAGGTTCCAAACTCCAATCTAGAAAATCTAAGTTAGAAACCCACTTTTTTTTTTCCGAATTAAACAGAGGCCTCAACACTAAACAAGGTGACGAAATCGAGCTTACCAGACGAAAGAGGTAAGCCGGTGGCTCTCACGGCGATGCTGGGTGGCTCTGGTCAAAATTATAGGTCCAGGTTAGGGGCTATTCTAGACCTTGAGGTGCTGACTCCATGTGTGGTGGTGGTTTGACTTGTTTTGGACTGGAGACCGGAAAACGAAGACATGCAGAGCTAGCTACGAGTTCCGGCGAGTTCGTACGGCGGTTTTCCGACTTCGAGATTTAAGGCATGGTCTCTTTAAGGCTTGGTGCTTCAATTTCTGATAATGGTGGTGTGAATCAGGGACTGGAGATCGGAGGATTAAGGAAGGCAGTGGTGTCGCAGCTTTTGGTGGTCGCGTGTGGAGGCTGTCGGCGATGCATGTGGGAGGTGAGGCTCAGGCTTGGATCGGATTTTGGTACTGAGTTCATTGGTGGTGGCGGTGACAAGAGGTGGTGGCCGGAGATGGGGTTTCCGGCGGTGCAGAGAGCGAAGATGAGAAAGAGAGAGGACGCGGCCGAGAGGGAGAGGAAGAGAGAGTTTAGGTTTTTGGGTTCTTAGGTTCCTATTTATACTTGTCTGTGTAAATTGACGATTTCACCCTTGCAATGAACCATCGAAATTCTCTTAGCTGTCCTTGTTCGGGTTTTCGGTCTCATTCCGTTAATCGTTTTTCGTCAATGACATCTTTAGTCATTTCTCGACTCCATCTTAGGCCCAAAATATGAAATCTCAATAAAGCCCGATTCTTCTCCTTCTTCGGACCAACTTTGACGAATCTTTGTCTCAACAATAATTGCTAGTTTGTCAAGCCCAACTAGACTTAATTGGCCCAAATGGTAGTTTCGACACTCAAGATGATTTTCGAAATAAATTCCTTTACTTAAATCACCGTACGAAAATCTTATTGGCGAAAAATTACCTTCTAAAAATTTAATAAAAATTTTGGGGGCTCACATTGGGCACCAAATTTAGCTTTGCATCTGTCGCTCACCCCCAAACCAACGGCCAAGTCGAAGCAACAAACAAGATAATCAAAAAACTGCTAAAAAAGAAGCTCGACGACGCCAAGGGTTTATGGGCGGAGAAGCTCCCAGAAGTTCTGTGGGCCATCAGAACTACCCCAACATCCGCTACCGGTGAAACACCATTCTGTATGATGTTCGGAACTGAGGCTGTCCTACCTATTGAGGTCACCCAACCTACCGCTAGGGTCGAGGGCTATTGCCCCGAGACCAACAGTGAAGGCACCAACCTCGACAAAGATCTCCTCGAGGAAAAGTGTCACAAGGCTCACTTGCACAACTTGCAAAACAAACAGCGGGTATCGCGTTTCTACAACGCCAGAGTCAAAGCCCGGAACCTCCAACTGGGGGACTGGGTAATGAAGGAAGTCATTCCACCACCAACGGCACTCCGCCCAACTTGGGAAGGACCATACAAAATAGTGGAAGTCGCCAGTCTCGGCACATTCTGCTTAATGGACAAGGATGGCGTCACCACGACCCACCCTTGGAACACCGAATACCTTCAGTACTATTACAAATAGTCCTACCACTACCCAAGAGCATCTTGACTTAGCTAAATTTTTGTTCAATATTTAGCTAAGGGAAGCTACCCAACGGGTACAACCCCTCTTTTGTAAACGCTGATCTCTCAACTATCAATGAAACGAGGAAATATTCAAACCATTGTCACCAAGTCTAGCATAAATGATTAACTGGCAACACCAACAATGTTCAGCGGACTACGTTCACTACATCGTGCACTTGGAACAATTTTAATTCATTTAATGTTTCATTGATTAACAAAAGCACTAGTCAAAACTCTAGCGGTATATCAACATTCAAACAACAATCATGTTATCAGCAATAGTCCCACACTTCACAAAATTTTGGACAAGAAAGCAATACTTCATATATTTAGGGTCGGGACTCCCCGCCCAAAAACATTGTCAAGATTACATGTGAAAAGAACGCCTTAGCGGTGGCAACAACAAAAATAAAATAAGGGCGTGGCGGAGCTGGGAA
This sequence comes from Rosa rugosa, assembly GCF_958449725.1. Taxonomy (NCBI): domain Eukaryota; kingdom Viridiplantae; phylum Streptophyta; class Magnoliopsida; order Rosales; family Rosaceae; genus Rosa; species Rosa rugosa. The sequence continues at coordinate 42,483,613 of NC_084824.1, read as the reverse complement.
AATCTTCAAGGATTGGCGCCAGCGGTGACAACATTTTCGCCATCAGCCGGTGGTTTTTGGATGGCCAGGCGGCTTGTTTGGTCGGAGCCATGGGCGGTAGGACTCAGCGTCACCATGGTGCCATCCGCCCGAGTGTGGGCCGCCATGAAATCAGCACGGGACACTTCTGACTGGGTAGGCGGTGGGGTCCGCTGCGAGTCATCCGCCGGACCATGTTCGCTTTCTCCGCTACCAGAACGCAAACCTTCATGCTGGTCGGCAGTAGGTCCACCTGCCGGCACGAGCAGCTGGCTTGACGTACTGGCAGGCCGAGGAGCCTTGTCCTAGTTGATCACGCCCTTCTGGTCCAGCATCTCGAAGTTGGCCGCTGCACCAGCCTTTGCCGCCTCCATCAGAGGCTACTTGTACTCTGGCGATTGTTTATATGCCTTAATGGCAGCAGCTTCGGCATGAGTCCTCCCACGCTCAATCGGGCAACCTGGCTTTCCATCTTTTTCAGCTCAGCGGTTTTCGGGGCGGACTCCCGTTGAAGGATTTTGCAACGCTTACCCTTCGTCGCCACCTGCTCCTGCAGCAAGGCCACATCCTGCTCCAGCTTGTTCACCCTGGCATTCCACTCCAGGTCCCACTCGATGGCCACATCTAGCTTGCCCTTCACATCCACCAAGTCACACTCCGCCTTGGACAGTTGGCGCTCGGTGTCCGCCAAGCTCTTGGAAGTCTCATCCAATGCCTTTCGGAGGCCCTCAACCTCCTCCCTTAGCTGCTACTCAGCGGGAGACGACTTCGATGACGCCAAGAACAGCTCGTGGAGCCTGACGGACAAGTGCCCGAAGGCCGAGCTGAAGGGCGACTGTTGGAGGGCCGTTGAGCGTACCGTCCCATCCAGACCGCCGAACCCAAGTAGCTCACAGAGGTGGAACAAAAATTCCCGCTCGGGATCTGTCAGAAACTCAGCATAGGCAGAGAATGAGTCCAGACCACTCTGCGGTACCTCCCCAGCGGCAGCCATCACGGCCACTGGCTGCGAGGCCTGTTTAGCCCTCTTCTGTTGGCGGGCCCCAATGGTCTCTGCGTCATCCTCTTCAACACCTTCGACGACGTCATTCTGCCGCCGCTTCCGCTGAAGGGTTACCTGTGCGATGGGCCTTGGAGGCTCCCGCGGTTCCAACCCCGCAATCGTCGCAGGTTCCTTCCACGGCACCGGCTTCTCCCGCTGGGGTCCACGCCGCTGGGCAACCTCTTTGTCCTTGCCCTTCTCCGCAACAGTACCGGACTGCCTCCCGCCAGTGGTCTCGCGCTCTGGGCGAGACTCCGCCTGCGCCACAGACTGCCCAGCGGCGGCAAGATGAGAATGGTGAGGCATGGGCATCACCACCTCAGTCTCTGACTGACTCACCGCCAGAGTCTGAGGGTCAACGACTGTTTGCTTCGCAGCCAACTCGACGTTGTACATGCCCTCGAGGAAATTTTGCAATTCTGCGCGATCCATGGCTTTGTTAAAGGCGTCGCGGCTGGCTTTGTTACTAGGAACAGAATCTGCACAAAACAAACGACAAGTTAACATAGGTATACGATGGGTTCGTAAGAGCACAGGTCGGCGGACATCGCTTACCAAGGGCACGAGTCAGTTTTAAATCGACCAACAGCTCCCAGCCGGTCAACAGACGGAGATCTAGAAAGTTGCGGTTCTGCCAACACCCTTTGATCCTTGCTACGTGACACTGTTCCTCGCACGTCAGCGTAAAGCGCAAGCCCGCTGCACATGAACAGAAGCGATAATTAGAAACAAAATAAAGGTACACTACACAAGGAAAACCGCGAACTTTTGTCGGCGGAAGCTAGCGACAACCTCGGATAGGTTGGAACTCCAACTTAATCCTGAATGTCGGCGCCCCCTCATTCGTCCCAGCGTCATATTCCCATCCCACGGTAGCAATACAGAAGGTCCCCCGCTAGGGAGACATGGAATCCTTCAGATTCTCGATTAGCTTGAGCCCCCCCGCCCCCCCAACAACCTTGGCGCTTCACGTACACAAGCTCGTAAAAATGAAGCACCTCCGCCACGGTCGGCCCTTCTCAGCTAGACAGACGCCACAGCGAGTTCAACGCCATCAATAACCGCCACATGTTGGGGCAAATCTGCCCAAATGCAAGTTCGAACTCGCAAACCAAAATCTGGAGATTCGGCAGTAGAGGAAACGTCACTCCCTGGCGGAAGATGGTCTTATGCACGGCGGCATGCCCCGCTGGCAAAATCGACGCTCTCTCATCCCTCGTCGGCGGACACAGCTTCACTACGGCAGGAAGGCGAAACACCCGCTTCAGTCGATTCACGGCGGCCACAGTCATCGGCCCTCCCGCCTCGTCAACTGGAGTACCGTGACGAAGGACCCAGGTTGACTCTATCTCTTCCCCGCCAGCCTTTTCCCCATCAGCTGAACTGCTAGCGGCACTATTACTAGCTAGCCTCTCCTCGCGCCGCTTGCGGGCGGCAGTGTCCTCCCTTGCCCTAGAACTCTCTGGACGCCCAACACGACCCATCGCTACTTCCCAGGGTATGGTCTGTAACGGCTCGATATTTAGCGGTTCGGACAGTGAGGTTCCTGTAGGGGCAGACGGACGCAAAGAGTCAATAAATATCCTATCTGAACCGCTGAGCGACACGTCAGACCCAGAATCCTCACTGCTCAAGATCTCTATGACGCTAGCCATCGTAAACACCCTAAAATACCCTATGTCAGACTTTAGCCAAAGAACACCAAGAACAATTACCCAGAAAACCCAGAAACAGCCAAAACAAGAACACATATATATATGCATCCAAAACACACATTCAACCATCTAGAAAATCCATAAACCTCAACTCTCTGCCACAAACACCTAACCCCATCCCCAAAACCATTCTAGACCCTTAGACACATTGGAATGGCACCATTCACTCCAAATAGCAAAAAAAAAAAAAAAAAAAAAAAAAAATCTCAACCAACCGAAACAACAAGTAATAACCCAGACATGGGGCTCAGATTACCAACCTGAAATATGGAACACTGGGACGCTTGGAGATGTTCGTCTTCACTTCGGCAAATCTCGTGCTTCCAAGGGACAACGCTCTCGCTTGGTTTGCAGAACGCACTCAACTCTCAGAAGGTAAAGCTTGAAGACGACGATATTGGTTTGAAGTGCAGAAGATGTCAAATCCCTGTTGAGTTTCCCTCTCTTTTATGTCAACATCAAACCAATCCAGGCCATTCGCTAAAAAACGACATCACACGACAGCCGTACACGTGCTCCACAATCGCACTTACTCTCAGGATTAACCGAGGCGTCGCCTCCGTTACAAAATCGATAATTACTCGCATTAATGGCGAAGAGACGGGCGTGCTAAGGCGACGTGTGCTCACAAGCCAACCCAATGCATGATAGCCACGTGTCGGGCACTGTCAGACGAAGCGTCCATTCGAATTAACCGGAAAAAAGGCAAACATACCAATCGGCAAGCGAGACAGTCTCCGCTAAGCGCAACACTGCTAGCAGAACTTCTCCATTTCATCTTGCAAGCGAGGCAGTCTCCGCTAAGCGCAACACCGCTAGTGGAACTTCTCCCTTTCATCTTGCAAGCGAGGCAGTCTCCGCTAAGCGCAACACCGCTAGCGGAACGGAACTTCTCCCTTTCATTTTGCAAGCGAGGCAGTCTCCGCTAAGAGCAATACCGCTAGCGGAACTTCTGCCTTTCATCTTGCAAGCGAGGCAGTCTCCGCTAAGCGCAACACCGCTAGTGGAACTTCTCCCTTTCATCTTGCAAGCGAGGCAGTCTCCGCTAAGCGCAACACCGCTAGCGGAACGGAACTTCTCCCTTTCATCTTGCAAGCGAGGCAGTCTCCGCTAAGAGCAATACCGCTAGCGGAACTTCTGCCTTTCATCTTGCAAGCGAGGCATTCTCCGCTAAGCGCAATACCGCTAGCGGAACTTCTCCCTTTCATCTTGCAAGCGAGGCTGTCTCCGCTAAGCGCAACACCGCTAGCGGAACTTCTCCCTTTCATCTTGCAAGCGAGGCAGTCTCCGCTAAGCGCAACACCGCTAGCGGAACTTCTCCCTTTCATCTTGCAAGCGAGGCAGTCTCCGCTAAGCGTAACACCGCTAGCGGAACTTCTCCCTTTCATCTTGCAAGCGAGGCAGTCTCCGCTAAGCGCAACACCGCTAGCGGAACTTCTCCCTTTCATCTTGCAAGCAAGGCAGTCTCCGCTACGCGCAAGTGGCGCAACATCGCTAGCGGAACTTCTCCCTTTCATCTTGGAAGCGAGGCAGTCTCCGCTAAGTGCAACACCGCTAGCGAAACTTCTCTCTTTCATCTTGCAAGCGAGAGTCTCCGCTAAGCGCAACACCGCTAGCGGAACTTCTCTCTTTCATCTTGCAAGCGAGAGTCTCCGCTAAGCGCAACATCTCTAGAGGAACTTCTCCCCTTCTTCCAAGCGTCCCTGCAATACATCGCACAACTGACCATCAGCAGAGGGACTTCCGCCAACTGGCACGCCCGAGGCGCCTCATAGTGACAACGACCGCCACGCGGAGTTGCAGTCAAGCTCTGTTCCTCCGGAAAGTAAGGGGACACGTCAACAGTCTATGACGGCCCTGATCAGGCACGTTGACCCCCGACACTTGGGTACCAAAGATTGGGTTTGCTACCCAACACCCTCTGCTCCGCGCAGCTCCCCCTCAATAAGCAACATGCCGGCCAAATGGAAGCCATCTTAGCCGGGGAGTAGGGGACTCCCTGGCGGGCCTAGCAGGGGCCCACCCGAAAGGGTATAAAGCGTGCAGGCAGCATTATCCTCATAAATGCTAGTAGGCTCATCTGTGGTGGATTCCAAACCACAATTACTTCGATCATGCGTAACTATGGATCTAAGCCATATACATTCACGAGCTGCTTCGTGAAGAGCAATAATCTCTGCATGGTTCGAAGAAGTAGCGACTAAGGTCTGTTTAGTAGACCTCCAAGATATCGCGGTCTTTCCCATGGTGAATACATAACCAGTTTGGAAACGACCTTTGTGCAGGTCAGAGAGATACCCAACATTAGCAAAACCTTCCAAAACACTTATGTCGTTTTGGGATGGGGAGAGAGAATGCAGACCACTGTTGGTGGCGTTCTTGATATATGATGGGTCCGAATCCATCGTCTCTCTGTAGGGATAGAACAAGCCCATATCAATCGTACCACTTAGGTATCAAAAGATATCTTTAACACCAGTTCAGTGGCGTCGTGTTGGCGCAGAGCTATATCTAGCTAACAAGTTCACGGCAAATGAGAAGTCTGGTCTTGTGCATTGTGCTAAGTACAATAATGCGCCTATTGCACTTAGATAAGGCACTTCTGCCTTTAACACATCTTTGTCGTCCTCTTTTGGACGGAATGGATCCTTCTTTGGGTCAAGACTATGGACGACCATTGGGGTGCTTGAAGGCTTAATTTTGTCAGTATTGAAATGCCTAAGCATCTTTTGGGTATAAGCTAATTGATGAATCAGGATACCATCTTCACGGTGCTCAAGTTCCAAACCGAGGCAAAACCGTGTTTACCCAAGATCTTTCATCTCAAACTCGGATTTCAAGTGTTCAGCGGTTTCCCTCAACTCTTTAAGGGTGCCAATTATGTTCATGTCATCGACATAAACCGTTACTATTGCAAATCCGGAACTTGTTCTTTTTATGAACACAAATGGGCATAGTTCATCGTTGACATATCCCTTCCTAATCAAGTAGTCACTTAGATGGTTATACCACATCCGTCTGTATTGCTTCAATCCATATAGGAAGCGTTTCAATCTAATTGCAAATGCGCTCTGTGGTTTAGAGCCACTTGATTTGGGTAACTGGAGTCCATCTGGCACCTTCATGTATATCTCTGTATCTAGATCCCCATATAGATACGCAGTAACCACATCCATAAGCTGCATGTTCAGTTTTTCGGAAACTACCAAACTGACAAGGTAGCGGAACGTGATAACGTCCATTACAGGAGAGTAGGTCTCCTCGTAGTCGATTCCAGGGCGTTGTGAGAAGCCTTGCTCCACAAGGCGAGTTTTGTACCTTACAATCTCGTTTCTCTCATTACGTTTTCTAACGAATACCCATTTATGACCAATTGGTTTGGAGTTGGGCGGTATTGGCACAACTGGGCCGAATACCTTTCTCTTCGCTAGAGAATCAAGTTCTGCCTGGATCGCATCTTTCCATTTTGGCCAATCAGCTCTACGTTGGCATTCATCAACGCAGCGTGGTTCGATGTCATCGGTCTCAATAATCTCACGCGCTACTGAATACGCGAATACATCATCAATGATGATGGAGTTTCTTTCCCACGTCCTATGTACACTAGTGTAATTTACAGATATCTCTATGTTCTCAGGGATAGGTTCTGACATTGAGGCGTCCCCCAAAGATGTCTCTTGAATATAACCATAATCCGGAACATTCTCATGGGACGAATTTTGAGTATCGATGATCAAAGGATTTGTTTGTGCTTCATTAGCTCTCTTTCTAGGGCGAGTATCCTTCGAACCAATCGGTCAACTGCGCTTCCTCGCGGGACCTGTGGCCATAGACGTCACATCACTGACATTCTGGGCAATGGCGCCATCTCCTGGTGTCACGAGAGTGGCGTTAAGTCCAGTATTTGGTACGTCAATCCTTGCAGGCACGTTTGCAGCAGGTATTTGTGATCTCGTCACTTTAGCAACATCAGAAAACGCATCAGGCAGAGTGTCTGCTACATTCTGGAGCTCGATTATTATTTGCACTTCAAGTTCGGACTGTGCTGTACGGGGATCGAGATGAGACATAGTGGGGACAGACCATGACAATTCCTGTCGTTCCTGTTGAACATCTGTGTTCTTATCTTCCCCTAATGACTGGAAGACTGTCTCATCAAAGTGACAATCTGCAAATCTAGCGATAAAGAGATCGCCTGTCAAGGGTTCAAGGTAGCGGACGATAGTTGGAGATTCATATCCAACATAGATGCCCATTCGTCTCTGTGGACCCATCTTAGTACGCTGTGGCGGCATAATAGGCACATAAATGGAACACCCAAAAATGCGTAAGTGCGAGATATCAGGCTCGTACCCAGTCACTAGCTGTAACGAAGAATAAGGTTGGGTGGCAGTGGGTCGTAGACGAATTAGCATTGTTGCGTGCAATATTGCATATCCCCAAGCAGAAATAGGGAGATTGGTACGCATAACCAATGTCCGTGCTATCATTTGTAGTCGTTTGATAGTGGCTTCCGCGAGACCATTTTGGGTATGAACATGGGGAACTGGATGCTCTACATCAATCCCCAGTGACATGCAATAGTCATCGAACGTTTTCGATGTAAACTCCCCAGCATTATCAAGTCGAATTGACTTAATTGGGTGGTCTGGGTAGTGAGCCCGTAGATGGATAATTCGGGCTAGCAGTTTAGCATAAGCAGCATTTCGAGTGGACAACATCGCGACATGTGACCAGCGTGTTGACGCATCAACCAATACCATAAAGTATTTAAAAGATCCGCATGATGGTTGAATTGGTCCACAGATATCCCCTTGGATTCTCTGTAAGAACAGAATGAGTATTTTGGGATCCTTTGCGTAGGACGGTCTCGGTCCTAATTTTCCTAAGGAACAGGCTTTGCAAAATGAGCGAGGGGCCTTAGAAGCAACCAATGAGGATTTTGGTTGGGCCTGAGCGTCTGAATCGCTATTAGAAGCAAAATTTGTGACTACATCACCCATCATGGCGTTGGAACCGTGGGAAGTGGCACCATGGCGCCATTGCCATGGGTGACACCCTCTTTGGCGTTGTCAAGGGGGACATGGGCGGCCCTACGCCTGCAGTGGATGGCGGCGGCGCCAGAGGCGGCTGCGGCGGCGGTCACACTAAGTCCAGGAATCAATCTTTGATTCTTGCTTCTTTTCGCTCGAAAGAATGGATGTCCGTGTGAAGTTTTCAGTATACTGATCATTATGTCACAACCAGGATGTCCTAGTCGGTCATGCCAAAGCCAAAATGTGTTGGAATCCAAGAGATCTTCTCTTATGACGTTATTGGATTCAATAGGTCGAATGGTAGTGACATAAAGTCCACTAGATTAACACATAAGCTTCTCTAAGATGTGCTTTCGTCAGCAGTCATTAGAGGTAATGCAAAGGAACTCTTTTCCGTTCTCAGTATGCATTTCCGCATGGAATCCGTTGGCTCGGATATCTTTAAAGCTCAATAAGGTTCGATTTGCCTTATGATTACACGCATTTATATGCATGTAATTGTATCTAAAATACTAGAAATAAGCTAATCCTTGAGCCAATTATAATGTAATTAATCCAATTTTATTTATCTTGTAGAAAATAAGTGGAGTTGCGGAAATCGAGTTAAAATGTCGTGAAATTGGAGTAAAATGGAGTTTCCAACAAAAGGACGAAATTGTCAATGCGGGTCAACCATTGTCAACGCCATCAAGGGAGTGGAATCCAATTGTTTCCGATAACATATGCGGAAGTGCATTGAGAAGAGAGAAGAAGAAAGCAAAAAGAAGAAAGAAGAAAAAAGAAAAGAAAAGGAAAAATAAAGGACTTTGCTGACGTCATGATGACGTCAGCATCAGAATCAAAGCAACACTCCTCCCACGTGCACTTCCTTCATTCTTTTTATTTTCTTTTTCTTTTTATTTTCTTCCATTTTTCCTCTCTTCCTATCATGGTGCGACACGTGTCCCATTCTTCTCTCTTCTCCTTCCAGCCCTACACCGTGGACAACCCTATATGAATCCAATTATCCCCTTCTGCCGCACAGACCACCAGACCCATAATTATCCCCATCTATTCCTCTCAACCCAAACCTGCCGCACTCCCCATTTTCATATACCACCAGAACCCCATCCCATCTTCTCTCTCGCCCTACACCCAAAAACCACATCACCATTTTTCCTCCTTCTCATATTTTCACCTCCTCACCAACATTCATTTTCCTCATCACCAAGATCCACCATCACCTCCCCAAGATCCATATTCCTCTTCACCAAGATTCACCTCACCAAGATTTCATCAAATCCTCATCAATTTCTCAAAGGGATTTCAAGGAGCTTCAAGAGATCTCATCTACATCAAGACTTGAGATTGGGTATAGTGGGAAGCCATAAATCAAGGCTTGTCATAATTGCTCCATAGCAATTTGTGACTTGTTCTTGTTACTTTTCACTCTTCTTCACATTTACCTCTTTAATTGATGAATATTGTTGTTGATTTGTGGATGGGTTGTGAGTAGTCTATTTAGGAAGCTAGGGTTTGAGCCCTAGCATGGATTTAATGTAATAAATATGTTTTGATTTAATGGTTTTTAATTTTGTGTTTGGCATGTGTTCTATTCTATAATATTTGGCTTAGATGCATGCTTAGGAGCTTGATTAACTCTTGAATGTGTAGATGAGCATGTCTAGAACAAATTAGGGGACCTAATCACTTCTCTAATTTATGGCTAGGACACATGTTTAGAACATGGTTAGTTACAATACCAATTTCGATTGCCGTATTGGCTAGCTTGAGAACCTTGATTCTAGGACTCTTCGCCTTTTGGTGCAACTAGAGGCCCTAACAAGGCTCTAGATTGTCCCAATTGAGTTTCTACGACCCTTGATCCGGAGTAGGAATACCTTTTAAGGAATCTAATGATCCATGAGCCTTGAAAAGCCTTGGGTACGGTTCTTGATGCCATTATGAATTGAATGACCATTGTCGGAATATATTTATGCATTAAATTTGGCTAGGAGGATACCCTAGTGACCTAATTTTCATTTCTTGATTAGTTTCTATTATCTTTATCTTTAGTTGCAATTTCAATTTTCAATTGTCAATTTTATTTTTCACAATCAAAATCAAATTTCACAAACCACTTTCATTGTCAATACCACTCGGTTGTGAGTTTCCGCATTCACTTGTGGTTCTCTTGACCAATTTTAGGCTTGGTTGTTCCTAGCCAGGCATGTAAATAGCTTGGTGCTATTTTTAGGTTTTGTTTGATTGTTGGTGACTTAGTAATCGGCATAACCAAGGATTGAAGTTAGCTTTTCAATCCCCGTGGTACGATAATTTTTGGTTTAAATATTTCCCACTTCTTTGATGACCGTGCCCTTATTGCGCGTAAGTTGCATTTAAGCACCGAATCACCTTAGAAGCGTAGAGAGCTTTTGCGACATTAATCAAGGTGCCATTTGGCAAAAAGAATTGGGCCATTCCATGTCCTTCAACTAATCCTGATGGCCCAGCCATCGTAGTCACAGAGGAATATGTAGGCAACATCTCCAAGAATAATTGCCTATGGAGGAGAATGGTGTGCGTAGTCGCACTATCTGCAAGACATTACAGTTCTCCAGAATCCATTCCTAAAAGAAAAAACTCGTAATTAAAAAGAAAAGAACTCAACTTTTATTAATAAGCCAACGGAATTACATCATTGTCTCTTTCACTAGAGAGAATCTAATCCAAAAAAAAAAAAGCTAGCTAATGCAAAATAATGGTAGTCGTCTAACTTCTTTCGGTAGCTCCAAAGCAAATGTGACCAGGTGAGTAGAGAGAGGTCGGTGGAGCATGGCTCGCTTAAGTACCACTTATCTCAAAACCTTCCTAGACATCACACTTACCTTGGGTGAGCCTACTTTGAAGAAAAACTAAACCATTGGCATTTACTACAAAAATAATATGGCAATTGCCTACATCTCTTGGAAAATAAAAAGACTTAATCAAAATCACCAGTTTCTGGATCTTGACCCTTGAATTCTTCCACCCTTAGATCGAGATAGCCATCTTGATCTTCTTGTTCCATGTAATGTGCCCCCCTTGCTTCACGATACATCTTGTATGCGTTTGCAACATTCTGGGATGCTTTACACGCCCTTGCCCAATGTCCGAGTAGTCCACACCTAAGACAAGCATCTTTATGGTCAGGTTCCCTTGATCGAGGCGCTTTAGAAGCGCTTTGGGGACAGATTCTCTCTTTGGTGGTGTCACCACCATAGCCGGAGGCTTGGCCTCTCTCTCTCTTCACACGTTTACCTCTACGGTTCCGTGCACGCCTATCTTGGCGGTTTCCTTCCTCTTTAGGGCGAGAATATGGACTAGAACGTCCAAAATTATCCCTATCCTTAGGGTTTCACTACTTGCGCCCTCCCTTAGGAGCACGACTATAATTAGACTCCAAAATTGGCTTGGCTCCCACGGGTCTAGAATTATAGTTCTTCACAAGTATGTCCATGCTTTTCAGCTACGTTCATGGCGCCAATAAGCTCATGAAATCTTGTGATGCGTTCGGCATTGACATCAATCCGATAGTTCTTGCTATCATTAATGCAGAGATGGGGAAGGTAGTGAGAGTCTTCTCGATCAACATCGTATCAATGATTTTTCTGCCCACAGAATTCCATCAAAGACTTGATACGAAGTGCTTCCGAATTATAGTCAAGTACAGACTCGAAATCAAAGAAGCGGAGGCTATGCCATCTCACTTCTATGTCTGAAAGCAGGAAGTCACGAACGTTGCCAAAATGCTGCTCGAGTTCTACCCATAGTTTTCTTGGGTCTTCCTCATTGAGGTACTCATTCTGGAGTGCGTCATTCATGTGCCTTGTCATGAGAATTATGGCTTTAGCTTCATTCGCCTCTCTCGTAGCTCTATTCGCTTCAAAAGCGGCAGCTTGTTGAGGAGTAAACACGTTCTGACTTGGCTCTTGGATCGTACTCAGTATCCCATCAGCCTTAAGATGTTGGCACACATCACGGACCCACTTGTGGTATCCTGTGCATGTTGTCACTAGTGGAGAGAAGCTCAACTTGTTCAGGTTTCTCATCCTGAAAACAACAATAAATTAGGGTTAGTTTCGGAGCGAAAAAGGCTACCACGAAAACAATAAAAAAAAAATTCTGAGCGTAGTCGCTTCCAAGAAATTAGGAATTTCCGAGCGTAGTCGCTTCTAAGAAATTCAATTCCAAAAGGGGTTGGATTAGATCAAAACAATGACGTTTGTGGTCGATCGTTTTATCTCAACAAACTCTAAGTTTGGAGGACTCTACAAGCTCTAAGCTTGGAGTGAGCACGAACCCCTACAGTTCAGCTTTTGGTCTTCCTTATGAAGAAGAAAGGGGGGTAGAAGAAGGGAGGTTGCAAGTCCCTGATAAAAAAAAGAGAAATTGAATTAAAAAAACTCTAAAAAAAATGGAACTTTTAGGAAAAAAATACCTCACATGAGGTCACCGGAAAATTTAGCCGGAAAAAGTCGCCGGAGCTGACGTGGCAGTCGGATGCTGACGTGGGCGCTGACATGGACGCTAACTGGACGCTGACGTGGATCAGGCTCTGGGCTGACGACAGTGGGCTTCAGACTTGCTTCTTTATTTTTGGGTCGAGGGCTGCTGCTGTGCTTCTGGGCCGAGGGCTGGTCTCTTCTGCTTCTGGGTCGAGCTGTGTCTGTTTCTTCTGGGCTGGGCTGCGCAGAGCTGATTGAAGTAGAGGCTGGAAGGGTAGGCGGCAGTTCAACGGTGTAGCAGCTTCTGGTGACGGGTCTAGGTATCTTTTGGCTGGTTCCGGGAATCTGGAATCAAGGCATTGTTGGTGGTGGAGTATGGCTGTCAGAGGGGGAGGAAAAAGCTTTGAACCGGGCAGTAGAACTTCCAATACTTCCGGAGGCCGGTTTGGTATTTTTCCGGCCGGTCCTGGGGGCGGCGCCGCCGGTTCTGGACTCCTGGAGTTGAGAGCTTCAAGGTGGGCGGCGGAGGTTTCTGGGATTTGGAGGCTGCGAATTTAGGGTTTCAGGGTTAGGGCTTCATGCTGATAACGTGTTTTAGAGAAACAGGAATTGAGAGAAAATTGTTGTGTGTTCTCATTGATAATAGGGGTCTCTTTATATAGAGGATTACAATGCATAGAATCTGAATCGTACAAGGAAAGATAATAATACAATGAATGAGTATCTCTAAGATATTCTCCGAGATTATCTCTAATTAAAACCCTATTACCACTAGGTCAAGTAACCTAGAGTTTGGGCCAGACACAATTTTGATTTACTTAAACACGTGTTTCATAATTTTAAAAGAAATTCGTTATATTTCTCATAATTTTAAATATAAAATTATTACACGCGTATTATACACTATCCTCTTTATTAGATGCAGAACTTCTTCCACCCACCCAAGTGGGTGCTCACCTGGTGTTAATGCTCAAAGTCTGGCGGTAGCCAAACCTTCGTTTAACGCGGGTCCGGTGGGCGGACCGCTACTCTGTATACTTGATGATCCTTGCTGGCTGCCAAATGAAAGACAGGGCGTCAGAGGGAGACCGCGTTGGGCGGTCTTCACTTCTCCGATGCCTAAGTCAGTTGATACACATAGGCAGCACAATAATAAATGAGTAGTTAATGCGTCGTAATGAAGAGAGAAGAGAGGGCCTTTTATAGGTGAGGAGAGGTCTGATCTTCTCTTTGTTTTCGATGTGGGACTGATGTGCTTCAGTTCCCAGTTTCAGTAGCTTCTGATGCCGTCTTGGCAGAGTGCGTGGCGGCGCGTCAGCGGTGATCCCGGGGAACTCTTGTGCTCAGGCCGTGGCCCGCCTGGCTGCTTATCCGTGGGTCACTCCTTTGACGGTAGTTGGTACCTCTGGCGGTACGATGAACGTGGCTGATTATAGCTAATTATGCTTTGCAAACGTACATGTAGGTACAAGTCCCCCAAGTCCCCAGTCAAGGAGGGCAATCTTGGTTGGGGAGTTGATCGGCGGTTTGAAGCGTTTTCTTCCGCTAGACTTTACAAAAGCATAATTAGCGTCAGTGCGTTGTCAACCATGGATATTACTGAGCAAACGCTTTATACCCTTTCGGGTGGGCCCCTGCTAGGCCCCCCAGGGAGTCCCCCACTCCCCGGCTAAGATGGACCTCCGGACGGTCGCAAAATTTGTTTGGTGAGGGGGAGCTGCACGGAGCAGAGGGTGTTGGGTAGCGAACCCAATCTTTAGTACCCGAGTGACGGGGGTCAACGTACCTGATCAGGGCCGTCGTAGACTGTTGACTAGTCCCCGTGTTCCGTAGGGACGATCTGACTGTAACGCCGCGTGGCGGTCATTTGTCAGAATGAGGCGTGGCCTCGGGATCCGCCGCTGGCGGGTGTCCCCCCGCTGGTGTATAGCAGTAAACAGCGTCCAGTGGACGTGCTTGGCGTTACTTTATTGAGCGGTACCGCGCTGAATAAAGTACGCGACTTGCCAGATAAAAGAGGTTTCCGCTAGAGGTGTGTAGCGGAAGGCGCCCCGTTTGTATGATGACAAGGGAGAAGTTCCGCTGTTGGGAGACTTCGTGAATAACAGCTAGTGAAAAGTTCCGCTGGCGGGGTTCCACCCAGCGGAGACAGACTTGGAGAGGACAAGTGAGAAGTTCCGCTGGCGGGGTTTCGCTCAGCGGAGACCGTCACTTGGAGAGGACAAGTGGGAAGTTCCGCTGGCGGGGTTTCGCTCAGCGGAGACCGTCACTTGGAGAAGGGTGTACTTGTGATGGCTTCCGTGCTACGCCTTGTCTGACGGCGGTTGACACGTGGCAAATAACCAGAGGGTTAGCGTGTGGAGACGCGTATCCTCAGTCCGGCCGTCTTCTCGTCATTAATGCGAGTAATGATGGATTTCGTAACCGAGGCGACGCCTCGGTTAACCCGGAGGGTTAATGCGAGCAGGGGACACGTATACGGCTGGGGTGTGATGTCGTTTTCTAGCGGACGGCCCAAAAGCCTCTGATGTTGACATAAAAGGGGGGGAACGCATCGAGAAGGGACATCACAAAATCCATTCGAACCTGAGTCGTCTTCAAGCTCTGCCCATCCCAGATTGCAGAGAGTGCCGCGCGTTGGCGGAGTTCTCGTGGTCGGAGAGACGAAAACTTCCGTTGTCGGGGCATAGCGAGCACCAGTACGCCAGAGAGTTCACGACTGAGGTTAGTGTTCTGGTTATCCTTGTCGGTTTCGTGTTTTTGTCGATTTATGGGTTTGGTGCTTGTTTCTGGGATTGGTGTGTGAACTGGGTTTGTTGATGTTCGTCGGGGGTGTAAGATGGGATTTGGGGGTAGGTTATGGTGTTTGACAGAGAGTTGTCAGTTAGGGTTTTGCTAGATGGTTGAATCTGGGTTGAGGGGGTTTGTTCATGTTTTGGTATTTTCTGGGTAGCTGTTCGTGGTGTGCTTTGCTATACCTGATATAGGGATAGGTTAGATCCTTTTGTGGGCTAACTGATTTGGGTTTTAGGGTTTGGGATGGCCAACGTCGTAGAGATCTCGAGCAGTGAGGACTCCGGGTCTGACGTGTCAATCAGTGCGGCGGATAGGGTTTTTATTGACTCGTTGCGTCCGTCTGCCCGTGCAGGAACCTCACTGCCAGAGCCGCTAGACATCGAGCCGCTACAAACCATACCCTGGGAAGTTGTCATGGGCCGTACGTCGCGTCTGGAGAGTTCTAGGGCGGGTGAGGATGCTGCTGCGCGGGATAGGAATGAGGAGCGGCTAGCAAGTAACAGCGCCGCCAGTGGTTCCGCTGACGGGGGAAACGTGACGGGGGAGGAAACAGAGTCGGCGTGGGTTCTCCAGGATGGGACCCCCGTTGACGAGGCGGGAGGGCGGATGACTGCCGCCGCTGTCAACCGGATGAAGCGGATATACCGGCTGCCGGGAGTGGTGAAACTTCGGCAACCGACGGCGGACGAGAAGGCCTCAATTCTTCCAGCGGGGTTCGCCGCTGTTCACGAGGCAATATTCCGCCAAGGAGTGACACTGCCGCTTGTACCCAACCTTCAGATCTTGGTGTGCGAGTTCGGCGTCGCCTTTGGGCAGATCTGTCCTAACATGTGGCGGTTGATGCTGGCGATGAACTCCTTGTGGCGGCTATCCGGGTGCAAGGGGCCGACTGTGGCGGAGGTTTTGCACTTCTACGAACTGGTGTACGTTAATCGCCAAGGTTGCAGAGGGCAAGTAAATTTGAGCCGCCGGCAGGGAGCGCCCAAGCTGATAGAGAATTTGAGGGATTCGATGTCCTACTGGCGGGGGACGTTTTGCGTGGCAATGACAGGGTGGGAGTACCAATCGGAGTTGAACGAGGGGGAACCGACGTTTAGGATTAAGTCGGAGTTTCAGCCAATCCGAGGTTGTTCGTCGATCTCCGCTGAACATAGTTGGCGGTTTACTGTATGTATTTCAACTGATGTACTGACGCCTTGTTTCTTGTTTTGTAGCGGGACTGCGTTATAACCTGACACGTGAGGAAGAGTGCCGTGTTGCGCGTATCAAAGGCTGTTGGAAGAATCGCAATTTGCTGGACTTCCGTCTCCTCACCGGCTGGGAGTTGTTGGTCGACCAACAGCTAACGCGCGCTATTGGTAAGAGATCTCCGTCACATTGTATCTCTTGATAACTTGGTTAAAGCTGACGGGTGTTTGCATGTTCTCAGACACTCCGCCAGGCAACAAAGCGAGCCGCGACGCCTTTGACAAAGCCATGGATCGTGCGGAGATCGACAACTTCTTGGAGGCGATGTATACGTCAGGGGAGGCGGCCCAAAGGATAGTTGTGGACCCGGAGACTCTAGAGGTGAGTGCATCTGAGGTTCCGGTGGTGCTGCCCATGCCGCACCACTCCCACCTAGGGGTCGACGGTCTGCCCAGCGTGCAAGCGGATGGGAATGCGGGCGGGGGAAAAAAGGGGTCCTCTACCGTGCCGCAGAAGGAGAGAGTGGTTGCCACTTGACGTGGGCCACAGAGAGAAAAAGTAGTGGCGCCAGTGGGGGCTGCCGCTACCGCGGTGGGGAGACAACCGCCGAAGGGGTCCAGGGCTACGCCCACTGGAGATACACGGGGGATCCTGCGGAAGCGGCGCCAGTGTGACTCGGCCGGGGAGGAGGATGATGACGAGACCCTCGGGGTCCACAGGCAGAAGAAGGGCTGACAAGACCCGTCGAAGGCCCCTGTGACGGCTGAGAGAGAGATGCCCGTGAGCGATCTGGACTCTTTCGCTGCCTTCACCGAGTTCATGACCGACAGTGAGCGGGAGTTTCTATATCACCTGTGCGAGCGGTTGGGGTTCGGCGGTCTGGCAGGGATGACGCGGCCAACGGCGATCGAGCAGTCGCCCTTTAGCTCAGCCTTTGGGCACCTGGCGGTTGGGCTGAACGAAATGTTCTTGGCGGCCTCCAAGCAACCCCGAATTGAGGGACAGCTCCGGGAGGAGGTTAAGAGGCTTGAGAGGGAGCTGGTGGATGCCAAGGACAGGCTGGCGGATGTGGAGCGACGCCTGATGAAGGCGGACTGTGATGCTGCGGACGCTCGAGGCAAGCTAGACGTGGCCATCCAGCGGGACATAGAACGAAATGATCATGTCTCCAAGCTGGAGCAAGACATGGTCTTGCTGCAAGAGCGTGTGGCCGCCAAGGAGAAGAAAATTGATATCCTTCAGCGGGAGTCTGCCGCCAGGCAAGGGGAAGTGAAGAGACTGGAGGGTGAGGTGACCCGGCTGAGGGACGATGGAAGCCGAGTCGCCGCCGCCGCTGTGGAGAATTTCAAGCAGTCGGCGGAATATAAAAACGCGATGAATGAATCGGCGAAGGCCGGCGCCCTAGCGAACGTCGAGATGCTGCAAGCGAAGGGTGCCATTGACTGGGCCAAGGCGTCCCTGCCCAAGGCGCCGCAAGCAAAAAATGTAGCGCCGACGAAGAAACTCCCGCCAGTACCCAGTCCCCCAGCAGGAGGTGGCAGCTCAGGCAGTGGGTACCATACTCCGGCGGATGGGGCCATAGAGACGCCAAGTCCCACCGCTCGAGGGACGGACCAAACAAGCTGCGTACAGCCGCCGCAGTCCGAAGTAGGTGACGCCGGGGCCAACCCCTGAGATGCCGGACTTGCCCTGTTTTGATTGTGTAGCCGCTGAGGCTGAAGATATATGTACTCTTGTTGTTTTTTTTTTTTTTTTTTTTTTTTTTTTTTGAATGTAACGAATATTTTTGGGTGGGGAGTCCCAGCCCTGAATATATGAAGTATGGAATTTTCGACGTTGTGTGATGACATGTCTATACCGCTAGAGTTTTGACTTAGGATTTTCTTTTGCAATCAATGAAATATTAATGGAATTAAGATTGGTCCAAGTGCACAACGTAGCGCACGTGGTCCGCTGACGATTGCTGGCGTTGCCAGCTGCCCTCAGTGCTAGACTTGGTAACAATGATTTGAATAATTCCTCGTTTCATTGATAACTGACTGGTCAGTGTTAACAAAAGTGGGGATGTACCCGTTGGGTAGCTTCCCTTAGCTAAATATTGAACAAAAATTTAGCTAAGTCAAGATGCTCCTGGGTAGCGACATGACTATTTGTAGTAATACCGAAGGTGTTCGGTATTCCAAGGGTGGGTCGTAGTGACGCCATCCTTGTCCATTAAGTAGAAGGTGCCTGGGCTAACGACTTCTACTATTTTGTATGGACCTTCCCAAGTTGGGCGGAGTTTTGTTGGTGCTGGAATGACTTCCTTCATTACCCAGTCCCCCAGTTGGAGGTTCCGGGCCTTGACTCTGGCGTTGTAGAAACGCGATACTCGTTGCTTGTTTTGCAGGTTTTGCAAATGGGCCTTGTGTCGTTTTTCCTCTAGGAGGTCCAAGTCCAGGTGGATGCCATCGCCGTTGGTCTCTGGGTGGTAGCACTCGACCCGAGCGGTGGGTTGAGTTACCTCGACAGGTAGAACGGCCTCAGTTCCGAACGTCATACAAAAAGGGGTTTCACCAGTGGCGGAGGATGGAGTCGTCCTGATGGCCCATAGCACTTCTGGAAGCTTTTCCGCCCACAAGCCCTTGGCAGTGTCGAGTTTCTTTTTTAGTAGCTTCTTGATTATCTTGTTTGCCGCTTCGACCTGGCCGTTGGTTTGGGGGTGGGCGACAGATGCGAAGCTCATCTTGGTGCCCAGATTGGCGGTGAATGAGATGAGTTCCTCATTGTTCAACTGTGTGCCGTTGTCTGTAATGATTGTGTGTGGGACACCATAGCGGTAGTAAATGTTTTTCCAGAGGAAGTGAATGACTTTGGCGGTAGTAATGGCCGTCAGTGGCTCTGCCTCTATCCACTTGCTGTTGTAGTCGATAGCAACAATGATGTACTTGAACTGTCCTTTGGCGGTTGGGAATTTTCCCATCAAATCGAGGCCCCATGTAGAGTGGACCCATGGACCGATGATGATTGAAAGTGGTTCCGCCGGCGCATGTGGGAGATCGGCGAACTGCTGGCATTTGTGGCAAGATCTCGATACCTGCCGGGCGTCCTCACCAAGCGTAGGCCAAAAGTAGCCCTGTCGCATTGTGCGATTGGCCAGGGATCTGGCGCCCGAGTGGTTTCCGCACTCCCCGCCGTGGATTCCTGCCAACACGACCCTTCCTTCCTCCGGGGTTAAACAGCGGAGGTTGGGGTGAGTGAACCCCTGGCGGTAAAGCTTGCCATTCTGGATATTGTAGCGGGTTGCTCTCCACTGAATTTGGCGTGCCTTGACCTTATCCTCTGGTAATGTGCCGCTGCGCTTGTATGCAGTGATCTCGTCCATCCAGTTGGGGTTGATTTCAATGTTGAAGATCTCTGCTAGGGTCTTTGTGATGCTTGGCTTGTCAAGGCGTTCCACCTTTGTGTCCGCTGGACTTTGATGTGGCTGGGCGGTCGTCAGTCTCGCCAGTGAATCAGCCTTGGCGTTCTTTTCCCTGGGGATTTGTGTGATGGTGTGAAAGTCGAACTTTTTTAGCAATGTTTTGACGTATCCCAAGTATGCCGCCAACTGCTGGTCCTTGGCTTGGAAGCTGTCGTTGACCTGGTTAACGACTAACTGAGAGTCGCTGAATATGTTGACGCTGTCAGCCCCTGAGTCGATGGCGAGGAGTAGACCGGCGATAAGTGCCTCGTACTCCGCCACATTGTTTGAAGCTTTGAAGCTGAATTTCAACGCGTACTCCGCTTTCAGTCCCCCGGGTCCTGTTAAGATGACTCCGGCGCCGCTGGCCTTGGCGCTGGCGGACCCGTCCACATGTAGGTTCCATTCTGACTGGAGGGGACTCGCCTCCGCAACGGTTACCACTTCCGCTCCGGGCACCACCTCTATACCGGGTTCAGGTTGACGTTCGGTGAGTTCAGCGATGAAGTCCGCCACTGCCTGGCCTTTCATGGCGGTTCTTGGTTTGTATTCTATGTCGAACTCGCTGAGCTCGATGGCCCACTTGCTGAGGCGCCCCGAGTGTTCAGGGTTCTGCATTACTTGCCTCAGCGGTTGATTGGTTAACACATGGATCGTGTGGGCCTGGAAGTATTGGCGGAGGCGCCTGGCGGCAACGATAAGTGCAAGGGCCAGTTGCTCCAAGGGAGGATACCTTGTTTCTGCTCCGTTCATGCCTCTGCCGGCGTAGAACACTGGGAGCTCATCTTGGCCTTCCCTTCGGACAATTGCGCAACTTACCGCCGATGCGGATACCGCTAGGTATATGAATAGGGTTTCTCCTTGGACAGGGACAGAGAGGAGAGGGACTGCCGCCAGGTATTCCTTCAGGCCCTGGAACGCCGCCTGACATTCTGGATTCCAGTCGATGACCTTCTTGTGCATTGTTTTGAGAAGTTTGAAGAATGGGGCGCACTTATCAGTGAGTCGAGAGATGAATCGAGAAAGGGCGGTTAACTTGCCCTGGAGGCACTGGACGTGTACCTTATACTCAGGGTCCGCCAGGTCAAGGATGGCCTGGACCTTGTCTGGGTTAGCCTCTATGCCCCGCTCGCTGACAATGTATCCCAGGAATTTGCTAGCGGTGACTGCAAAGAAACATTTTTCCGGGTTGAGGCGCATACCATAGGCCAAGAGAATGGTTACTATGATCCTGAGGTTTGCCACATGTCCGCCGGCCTTTATGTTCTTAACTAGCATGTCGTCCACGTAAACCTCGATGATTTTTCCCAGGTGCTCAGCGAACATGGCGTTCATCAACCGCTGGTAAGTGGCACCGGCGTTCTTCAGACCGAAAGGCATGACATTGTAGCAGTAGAGGCCTTTGTCGGTGGTGAAAGTAGTGCATTCCTGGTCGCTGGGGTGCATTTTGATCTGATTGTATCCGGAGAAAGCGTCCATCATGCTGAGGAGCTCATGTCTGGCGGTTGAATCGACCAACTGATCGATACGGGGTAGCGGGAAACTATCCTTTGGGCATGCCTTGTTGAGATTTTTGAAGTCAACACACATCCGCCACTTGCCGCTGGGCTTTTTGACCATTACCAAATTTGAGATCCACTGGGGATAGATGACCTGGCGGATGAATCCAATGTCCTGGAGTTTGGCGACCTCTTCTCCGATTGCCCGGTATTTTTCCTCATCGAAGGCCCTCCGCTTCTGCTTGATGGGATAAAAGGAGGGTTTGATGGTCAGTTTATGAGTGATAATCTCAGGGGAGATACCTGGCATGTCCGCGTAGGACCATGCAAAGACGGAGGCGTTATGGCGTAGGAATTGAATGAGTTCTGCCTCTACTTCTGGGTCTAGTTGGGCGCCTATGCGGACTGTTCGCTCAGGGTGCTCGTCTGAGATGCAGACAACTTTCAAGGATGTGTCCGGGTTGACCGGCTCCTTCCTTACATACTTCTCCTCCTCATCCCTAGGGTCCTCGAAGATATTTGGAGGCGGTGCCTGGTTTCCCACTGTCAGGATATCATGGCAGTGCGCTGACCGTGCCATGGTCGTTGAATAACACTCGCGCGCCAACTGCTGGCTTCCCCTCACACTGCCCGTGCCGTTAGGTGTGGGGAACTTCATGAGAAGCATGTATCCGGCGATAATGCACTTAAGCTTGTTGAGCGCCGGTCGTCCGAGGATGGCATTATATGAGCTGAGACAATCAACGATTATGAATTCTGTATGTACTTCCGCCATACATGGACTAGCGCCAATAGCCAACCGCATGTAGTCAGAACCGAGCGGTTGCGTGACGTCACCAGAGAAGCTGAGCAGTGGCTCATGGTCCTGGAGCAACTTGTTATTCCGCTTGAGATGGCTGTAGCAACCGTTAAAGATGACGTTGACAGCGGACCCGCTATCTACCAATATTCTCCCCACTGAGAACCTGCCAAGAATGGCGTCGACCAAGAAGGGGTCATCATGGGGTAGGTGCACCCCGCGCTCCTCCTCCTCTGAGAATGTAATAGGTTCCCAACCCACCTTTGGGACTTTGGCGGATCTCTCGTAACGGATATGGCAGACCTCCTTTGGGTGATTAATGCGTGCATAACGCTTCCTGGCTCTGTGAGACATGCCCGTGATTGGAGCACCGCCGTCGATTGTGTTAATGCGGCCCAACGTCTCTACGTTGGCGATCACGGGTGGCGGTTGGCGCACCTTGAACTGTTCCATCTTGCCTTCACGGTACAAGGTCTCAATTGCCGTCTTTAGTGCGTTGCAGCTGTTGGTATTGTGGCCGCTGTCTTCATGGTACTTGCACCATCTGCCAGTGTTTTTAGGTTTGCCCGTCTTCGGGTATTTTGCTGGGGGAGGTGGCGGGATTTGATCCTTGCACTGATTGTATATTTCCTCGTACAAGGTTGTGAGGACCGTGAACACTGCATACCGTTGAGAAGACTCCGTTTGTCTGTTGCGGTTATCTTCCTGGGTTGGGCGGTTGCCCTTGTGGAATTCATCCTTCTGCCGCTTGCTCTGGTAGTGGCCCTGTGGCCATTCCCTTTTCTTGTCAGTTGGCGATGCGGCGGGTGCTTTATTAACGGTCTCATGACTGGAGGTGGGCTGTGTTGCCTTTGTTGGTGTTGCCGGTGGTGGTGGGACTTCTCCATATGTAATGAATTCCGCCTGGGCGTGAATGACCGCCTCACTCATGATATGGTCATATGCCGCATTTGGGTGATTGTAGTTGAGGTGATAGAGGAACGGCCCCTTGAGGAGTCCTTGCTTAAAGGCCGCCGATGCCATCGATTTGTCTAGATCGCGGCACTGAGATGCTGCCGCTCGCCACCTTGTGACGAATGCCTTTAGTGATTCATTCTCTCCCTGCTTGACGCTGAACAGCTGACTCGTGTTATGATGTCCGGCGGACAATAAGATGAACCGGGAGAGGAAGGTATGTGATAGTGCGTTGAATGAGTCAATGGATCCTGGCGGACACTCAAAGAACCAATTCATTGCCTCTCCGTCCAGTGTTTCGCTGAACAAGTGGCACAGAGTGGGATCGTCGAATCCCTTGTTGTTGGTGACCTTCTTGAAGGTGTCCATGTGGACGAAGGGGTCGGTTGTACCGCTGTAATGCGACATCTTTGGAGTTTTTGCGTACGCAGGCCTGATGGCTTGTAGAATTGCAGCGGTGAAGGGCCCTGGTCTGGACGTGAAAAGTGGACTTTGAGTTGGCGACGTGGCACCCGACTCCGCCCGGACCAACCTTTGTTCCAACTGTTGCATCCTCTCCAGAATTTGGGCTGTTGCGTCGCCGGCGGGTCCGGCGTATGTACTCCACTGGGTCTGCCTACGCCTTGGCGCAGGCGGATCGCCCTCAGTTCTTGCCCTAATTTCCGAGCGGTTGGTGCGTGGTACCGACTCTGCCTCCTGCTCCAACATGAGTTGTGGAATGGGCGGTGGTCCCATCCCCAGTAGTTCAGGGGGATCCAGCGGGACCTGCATCTGCACGACTGGTTCTGGTCCCAATGTACCAGCGTTGGGATGACTACGCCTTGTGCTATGCGAATGCTCGCTCTGTGCCGGGTTGGCGGTTCTTTCCAACGTCGTTTTCAGGTCATCAAAACGCGACATCAGCGTAGCCACCTGCTTTTGGGCCTCGGTCTTCTCTCTGCGCTCCTTTTCACGCTCTCTGTTTGCCTTGTGAAGGTCTGCCAGCGCCAGTTCGTACATGGCGGCGAGGTCCTGGCCTGGTGGGCGGCTGCTGCTTGGATTCGTCTCACCGCCGGGGTTAGTTGGGGTGTTGAATAGTGCGCGGTTAACACCTACCGCTGGATTGGATGGTTGGGGAATGGCGGATTGGTCTGCCTGCTCATCAGCGTTTCCCCCGCTACCGCTAGTCATGGTAGTTGTGATGGGATGACCTTTTGTTCAAGGGTTCCCACAGACGGCGCCAATGTTAATGCTCAAAGTCTGGCGGTAGCCAAACCTTCGTTTAACGCGGGTCCGGTGGGCGGACCGCTACTCTGTATACTTGATGATCCTTGTTGGCTGCCAAATGAAAGACAGGGCGTCAGAGGGAGACCGCGTTGGGCGGTCTTCACTTCTCCGATGCCTAAGTCAGTTGATACACATAGGCAGCACAATAATAAATGAGTAGTTAATGCGTCGTAATGAAGAGAGAAGAGAGGACCTTTTATAGGTGAGGAGAGGTCTGATCTTCTCTTTGTTTTCGATGTGGGACTGATGTGCTTCAGTTCCCAGTTTCAGTAGCTTCTGATGCCGTCTTGGCAGAGTGCGTGGCGGCGCGTCAGCGGTGATCCCGGGGAACTCTTGTGCTCAGGCCGTGGCCCGCCTGGCTGCTTATCCGTGGGTCACTCCTTTGACGGTAGTTGGTACCTCTGGCGGTACGATGAACGTGGCTGATTATAGCTAATTATGCTTTGCAAACGTACATGTAGGTACACCTGGGGTCTTCAACAGTGCGTGTATTACACGCGCTGTTAGGATTTGGTCTCCATTAATCATTAGTGAGGAAGACCAAAAACAAGTCGAGCTCAGTAAAATCAGTTTACTCCAATTACAAGCCTTGCACGTGCTATACAATGTGTAAATTCGAATCCATCCAATTTTTCTCAGCCGGTGATCGGAGACCGAAGCCATTGTTGTCTCATGGCCGACGTGATCCAATAGAACAATGGTCCTGACTTGGATTGGGACAACAGTGGCTTCGGGTTTCCGATCAGCGGTGTCTTCTCAGTCGCCGGCGGTTATCGAAGATCGTTGGAGGACGAGTTTGTTTCTTTGTCGAACCCATTTTTGATTTTGGATGGATTATCTTTGATCCTGAAATCAACAAGATCAAGAAGGTAATCGGATGAGAATAAATTCGTTGATGTATAGGAAATGAAGTAGATGAGAGTAACTGAGTAAGGTGCAGAAGGATATCATTGACCAAATTTCTGGCAACAATCCTCCGAAACAGGAAAGCACAAAGGCAGTAGATCTAAGATTACGTTAAAATTCCAAAGGAATGTAACCATCCATAATTCTCATTGGCTGGCACATTGGTGAAGCCACGTAGTAACTATGTTTGGCTGTTTAGGTTCGAGCCGCATCGTTGTTATTTTAGTTGTCATGCAATTTAATTTTTATTTTTATTTTTTGGCTAAAAAGGATTCAACTTATTTACTTATTTAGTTTATTTGTTTTTAAATTTTTGTATAATAATAAAAAAAAAGTATGCATATTAATTGTAAGGGAAAAAATCACAAATAGTACCTGAACTATACCTCAATTTTATCGATGGTACCTGAACTTTATTTTTTGTCACAACCAGTACCTGAACTATTCGGGTTCTTTTATAATGGTACCTAGAGCCACCTTCGGTCACTATTCCGACTAAAAACGGCATGTGAGGCGCACATGTCTCATTTATCAGGGTTAAAGATGACATTTTACAAGTCGTTGAGGGTATTGTGGACATTTTCTACTCATGACCTAAAAAAATCCATTAAGGAGGGAAAATTGGAATCCCTTTTGTTATTTCCCTCTCGTTTTGTTCTCCATCAGTTGATTTCCAGACCCCAACTCTGGGTACCCAAAGCAACTTTGCAGAGAAATTCATTACTTTTTGTCTTCAAAAAGCTGAAATTGATTCTTGAATTGAATCTATTGAATGATTGATGGCCACGTATTGGAGACACTTTAGAGTTTCTGGAGATGTTGCAAAATATCGTAAGTGAATCTTTGAATTACAGTTCCGTTTTGAAGTCTGTAGTTTATTTCTTGGTTTCTTTTACAATTATGTTCATGGATGCTGTATGCATATGTTATTGAAACTAGCTGTTGGAATTTTCTAATTGAGTTCGGTGGTCCATTGTCTGCAAATATAGTCAGAAGTGGCTTTATTGTCTGCAAATACGGTCATAATAATGCTTTCTTTGTCTTGATGCATACATGAATATATCTTTTTGTGGGTGGTGGTTATGATTGTTTATTTATGTTCAATGGTCAAGTGGTAGTCTGTATGATTTTAAATGCAATTATTGTTTTGGAATCTAGTGAGTTATTGAAGACTACTATTTGACTAACTTAGAAGATTATTTGCTTCTTAATGCAGCTGATCATGCTTTTAGCTTTGAAATCCATCATGGTGGATATTGGCAGCATTTAGATAATGATAGAAGGAGGTACAAGGGTGGGAGCGTGCACTTTTTGGATGGAGTCGATCCTGATCAATGTTGTTGGGTGGAATGTAACAACATAGCTTGGGATCTGGGTTATAGAGTGAGGCCAATTTCTTATTGGTACAAGCTGCCTAGATGTGCAAAAACTGAGGGTTTTCATAGAATAGATAACGATACAAATGCTATAGAGATGACTAAGCACATACCACCAAGAAAGAGGGTAATGCAGCTATTCATAACTGGGGGTGGTCCAAGAAAGATCAAAGAGGCTGAGCTAGAGGATGAAAAACCAAAACCGCAAGATTGGCATAATCCTCTGAACCTATTATTGCCATCAGAACTTACTAGAATGAATAAAGAAGAAGTGAATAATGGTGTGGAAAGGATCCAAGTTATGGCTGATTTTGAAGTGTCTAAGAATGATGAGTTGGCTATTGTCGAAGTGTCACCGAATGGTTTTGTGGGAGATACTAATGATGTGGTAGAGAATGACTATGTTATAGAGAATGATGATGTCGAAGGTTATGCGGCAGATGATGACTTATTAATGGAAAAAAGTGCAAAAGTTAAGAAGGCTGTAAAAGGCAAAGCTAAAGTTGTTGATGGATGTAAATCTAAAAAAGCTAAGGGAAGAAAGAGTGCAAAAGCAAAGCAATACAACACTCGATTCAAGGGAGAGAAATCATTTGAAGAAGTTGACTTGGAAGATCAGACAACTGATGAGGAAGACAAAGAATTCTTTATAGAGAGTGATTTTGAGCAGAACAATGCAGATGATGAAATCTTCTTTGAAGAGGAGATAGAAGAACCAAATGCCATTGAAGAGTTTGCTGAAATGGGTTATGCAGGAGAGATCTCTGATGATTTTAAGGGATCAGATGAGGATATCACCAGTTGTGAAGGATCTGAAATTGAGGAAGACGAGAATGGGAATTGGATTTTTGTTAGAAGCAAGAAAGAAAGGAAGTTTAAGAAGTTCAACAAAGAAACTGACATGAAAAATCCAGTTTTTGTGATAGGAATGACATTTCCAGATGCCAAGACTCTCAGGGATGCAATTAGAGAGTACTCTATCATTAACAGGAAGAAGGTATGGTTTGAACTCAATAGGAAAGATAAAGTCCAGGTCAAATGTGGTTGGAGCAACCGTTCGAAGAAAAAGAACAAGAAAGACAATGGTAATGCATCCCAGAAGAAAAAAAACCAAAAAAATGATTGCTGCAATGTATCTCAAGAGAACATGGGGAGAGTTGTGTGCCCTTGGAAGCTGTATGCAAGCAAATATGATGATGAACACCCAAACTCTTTGATGATTAAGAGTTTGATTGATGACCACAAATGTGGTGGGGTGCGTAGAGTTTATCATTTGAGCTCTACATGGATGGCAAAAAAATATGTGCATGAATGGAGGCTCAATCCTAATTGGACAGTTGAGGGATTTCAAAAACAAGTTTCTAGCGATTACGGCATGTCTATATCACAACAGATGGTGTATAGAACAAAAAACAAGGCTGCAGAGTTGAATGCAGGTGCTTATAGGGACCAGTACAACAAACTTGAGAGTTATGCAGCTGAGATAAGGAGATCAAATCCTAATTCTTCTGTTTACATACACTCAGAGATGGAGGGCGATGTCCGAAAATTCAAAAGGATTTATATATGTTGGGATGCATGTAAAAAAGGATTTCTTGCTGGATGTAGGCAACTGATAGGGTTTGATGGCTGCCACATCAAAAGTGCATACCTAGGGCAGTTATTGTCAGCTGTGGGGATAGATGCCAACAATGGCATGTTTCCAATTGCTTATGCAGTTGTTGAACTTGAGAACAAAGAGACATGGATGTGGTTCATGGAATTGCTAGTCAGAGATTTGGAAATTGTTACTGATACAAGATATATTATCATTAGTGACAAGCAGAAGGGTCTCTTGCCTGCAGCAGATATATTTTTTCCACATGCCGAACACAGACATTGTGTACGACATCTTTACAACAATTTTAAAGCTGATTTTCCTGGAATTGGGTTAAAACAACTGTTGTGGGCAGCTGCAAGGGATACAACTGAATTTTATTGGAGGAAGCACATGGAGGAAATGAAGGTCGACAACTGGTTCGCTTGGGACAGTATTGATCTTTTTGTTATAGACTTGTGTTTTATTTGGTGATTTCAAGGGTTGTGATGATAGTGATGATCTTTTTGGTAATGGAAGTGCCTTGAACCTTTTTTTTTTTTTTTCTGTTTCCAATGATAATAGACCTTTAATTATTGTTGTATTTGAGATGGATTGTTCAAGTGTTCAGTGTCCATTTTATGGACGTATAAATCTGATATTGTTTCTATTGTAATTGTTATTAATAAATTAAGCATTGTTGAGTATGTCTGTGTTGCAATTATCAATATTGATTTGGCTTGGGCTTAAAAATGTAAGAAATGGAGCCAATTACCTATTTTTGGAGGGAATTGTCATGAGAGATCCATGTGAGGGTAACAACGTCATTTCCTCTAATAAATGAGACATGTGCAACTCACATGCCATTTTTGGCCGGAATAGTGACCGAATATGGTTTCAGGTACCATTTAAAATGAAATCGAAAAGTTCAGGTACTGATTGTGATCAAAATTGAAGTTCAGGTACCATCAATAAAATAGAGGATAAGTTCAGGTACCATTTGTGATAATAACCCTAATTGTAATAATGAAGATGAAATTTTCAAATAAAAGAAATATATTCATGAAAACTCTTATATTATTTAATATTTTATTAAGAGAAACGAAATCGCGATAAATTATTTTAGATCGTTAAGTAGAATTTGATTAGATGAGTGTGAGTGAGTGAACCACTCCCACAAGTTTTGTCCGCAAAAAAAATTAGCTAGTCTCATTAGGAGGGTTTTCGTTTAATGAATATTTAGGATTTAGGGCTGATCAGGTGGATCAAGGCCCAAACAATGACAAAAATAGATAATTTTTTTACCACAATCATTTCTTGTAATGATTACACCCAACGGTCGAATTAAAAAAATAAGATTCGTTAAATTTTATTTCCTCCACCTCGTTTGTTTTGAAAAGTTTTTCCATAAACCAATCAACAAGTTACACAACATTAATAGGTATACAAGGATTTCGTGTGATCAAAATAACCGAAACTTTAAACCGATGGATTTGACATTACTCATGTATCTAGTAGTGCTTCGTAATAGGTGCTATGTAAAAAAATTAGCCTGGTCCGTCGTTGTTTTGTCATCGGTCAAAGTGGTCAACCATTCATACGCTTATACTTTCCTAAGGAGAGCGAATGAAGAGGAGATAAAGTTCTCAAATTTTTACATGGATTGATAGGTTATGTCCTTGAATGAGTGTGAGTGCCAACAGCTCAAAAAAAAAGAAGCTGCTAATGAGTTATTACAAGTGTTTTAATTTAATGAGTTATTACAATTTTTATCCTAAAATTGTGTAAAATTGATTTCTCTTAGAGTGTTTGGGTAAATGGTCATTGATTTATTTATTTTTGTGGTCAACCATAAATCTTAAATACCCATTAAATTAAAACACTTGTAATAACCCATTAAATTCAGCTTCTTTGGAATCCTCTGTGTTTTTCGATTCAACATTAGTCACTTCAGGTTGAAGTATATCAAGATTGATGAACAAATGTCATCCTTTGCGATCTCTGCAACACTTTTGGGTTCAGTAACTGGCCAAAATCCTATATTCCCAACTTGACTAATTGCAATTGTACAATTACCATTCAAAAAATTCAAGATCAAAATCTGTACATTGCCTGTAAAATTATCAAAAAAAAAAACCTGCTCTCATACTTTCAGTTCATTTTCTTTCAGGCTTTTCAGTTCATTTTCATTGATTTATTATCTAGAACCACTTACCATAAATCTTAGAGTGTTTGGGTAAATGGTCATTGATTTATTTTTTTGTGTAAATCTTAGACCATTTGTAAGACCTCGGAAATTTGTTATTAATTCCTAAATGTTTTCTGGGATTAATAAAGTGTTCGTTTGTACGATTTCGTGATTCGAGGGTGGAGTGGAATTGTTTTCGGACGAATAATTATTCGAAGTGCACGTTTTAGGGGGTTACGAAGTTTGACTTTTTATACATTTAGATTCTGTGAAAATTTCCTTCATGAAAGTTGTAGAGCGCATCGATACGAGTTCGTGGACATATGGAACGCGAGAATCGAAGTTCGTATGAGAAAGTTATGATCGATTGAAATTTGGGGAAATTTCTATAAATAGGCGAAAATTCCGGATTTTTTCATAAATCCCAAAAGTTCCGAAATTCTTATTTTCCTCCCCCATTCTCTCTGTTCTCTCTCTTCAGAACCCTCGGGTCCCAACCCGACAAATTCTCTCTCCTCCGGCATCCTCCGGCCACGACCCGGCCCTCGCCGTGCTCGTCGCTCAATGCCCAGCCGCCTCCTGCTGTCGCTTTGCCGAGCCGTTGCCCTCAGGCCTAGATCGAAGCGACCCAGGCGGAGTAACCGACCCGATCGGATCTCGCCGTGCCGGCGTTGCACGGGCCGATCCTCGCGGTTTTGGGTTGTCCTCCTCCTCCTGATCATCCTCATATCCTCCTTGTACCACGATTTTGAGTGTAGAGTGGTAGGTCAAGGTTTGAAGTTTTCGACGTACTTGATTCGATCTAGGATCTGATCAGACGCACGAGAGTGATCCAACTTCCAAGCTTGATCTAGGACGATCTAGACCGAATCTCACTTAGCTCCAGCTATGAAGGTTGCCCATCTCTTCATTTTGAATAAGTTTGTAGTTGGTCACTTTGCCATTGGAGGTGGTTGACCCGACGTTGACCGCCGCCGTTGACCGCCTGCTGACCCGTCGCTTGTGGTGGCGCGTCAGACCATATTTTTGTGTTCTGTTTTCAGTTTATGCATCTACGCATCGATACGGTCGTTTTGATATATTATAAGGTTATTTTGGAGAAAGTTGATGCATGTTAGGGTTTTAGGGTTTTCGATTCGTTTCGGTTTTCGATCCGTGAGGATTTGACCGTCCGATCGACTTGTAGTTTTGATTTGTTGATCGTAGAAGTGTTCCGAAGACGTTCGATGGTGTCGGATGAGGATCCGACTGTTGGATCGTCGTATAATTGTGTTTTGTGAATTGTGTGCTTTGTGTTGTATTGAGTGTGGCCTTGATTTGGTTAGGTGATTGATGGTTTGAGTTGGCGGACGATTGTGAATCGTATCTTGGCTGTTAGAGAAGACGCAGCAGGATTTGGAGGTGAGTAAATCTCACGGTGTTTCGGTTGATAAAGTAGTTATGTTTTAATTTAGTATATTTAATTGTTAGCATGAAAAATCGTATTTATCAAAATAAATTATTTGTTTTAAAATATATGAACTTGATCGACAACGGTTCATGGGTAAGTTAAAACAATGTTTTGATATAAAATGATTTTCTAGTAGTTAATTTATAAAACTATAGTTGGTATTAGTGGTCATTCCTGCGTGAATGACTACGTATATATATATATTTACGTGGAATATATATATGGATGGAGTGGCGTTGTGATATGTATATGTTTGATGGTTATATTGTTGAAAGAGTGAATTGAAAATGTGATGTGACATTGTGAGTCGTGTGGGATTTCCTTAAAAGGTTTTATTCTGAGGACCGAAAGGCCTAAAGTTTGAAGGTTACAGTGGTAACCTGGATTTCTATTCTGAGGACCGAAAGGTCTGAAATTTGAAGGTTACAATGGTAACCTGGGTTTCTATTCTGAGGACCGAAGGGTTTGAAGTTTGAAGGTTACAGTGGTAACCTGGATTTCTATTCTGAGGACCGAAGGGTCTGAATTTTGGTCGTAAGGTTGAACCTCGGCAGAGGTGACAGGTTACGATTCAGTTAAGCTCGAGTCTGTAGTAGTTCAGAGAAGGTTTTTGGGGTTTTTCGTTTGTGTTTACGTGAGATTGGGATTTCTATGAATTCTATTGTTTTCTTTAAATGTAATCTCCAGAACTAAGTTATATGCTGGGATTACTACATTTTGAATTGTTTGTTTTTATGTAATCTCCTGAACTAAGTTATATGCAGGGATTACTGTCTTTTGAATTGTTTGTTTTAATGTAATCTCCTGAACTAAGTTATATGCAGGGATTACCGCTTTTTGTATTGTTTGTTTTAATGTAAATTCCAGAACTAAACTCTATGCAGGGATTTATATGATTTCTTTTGTTTGTTTTCATGTGATCTCCTGAACTAAGTTTCTATGCAAGGATTACTGATTTTGCTTAATTCTTATTGTGGGTACAGTTGTGGGTTGTGATATGTAGTGATTGGGAAATGAGTTGTGAGGTCATCATTTTGACAAATGCTTTATGTTAAAGGGAAGTGAGTGTGATTTGTCATTGTGATGATATGATATGATATGAACTTGATGTTTGGTTGTGTTTTGTAGAATTAAATATTGTTGCTTTAATTATCTCACGAGCTGAGAAATTATAAGCATGAGTGATGTGAGTCACTTTAATTGAGTTTACTCATAATGGCTGAAAAGCTTACCGGGTTTGTTTTGTTCATTCCCGGTGCACTATTCTATGGTGTAGGGGTTTTTGTGCAAGTTTGATTATCGTGTGATCATTATCAAAGCTGAGGTGTACGTTCGATGGCGTGGACGTGGAAGGGTGCTCTTAGTTTTAAGTCTTCCGCTAGGTAGTGAGTTGTGGTGGGTGTGTTTACTTATTGAATTGTCATTCAGTTTGATTTGTAAACTATCTGTAATGTAATATGTGACTCTAAAGAACGAGTCGGTATTGACATTGTGAGTTCAGTTTGTTTGTTACTTAGTTTAAATGAAAAATTTTCTATATGTGTTTTCTTGTGTTTGTTCTCGCGTTTCGGATTTGAATTTTCTTTATTCAAAATTCGGGGCGTGACACCATTTACACAATTTTAGGATAAAAATTGCCCACTTACCCAAACACTCTAAGAGATTATTTCCCTAATATCCAATTAATTATTTTTTATTCATTTTTATTTATTTTTAGGACATTTTTGCCCTCTCCTTCTTTGTCACTTAGAGAGAGAAGTCAACAGAAGCCTTTGCCGGACTCCGGTGACCATTGGTTGGCCGAGGACTCCGGTGACCGGAATCCGGCGACGGTCACCGGAATCTCTAATCCGGTTACCAGACTGGTGACCGGATTCCGGCGTCTGAATTTATTGCCCCCTAATAATACAGTAACCATATTATTGCCCCTCAATAATCATATTATTGCCCCCCAATAACATTTTTATTAGGGATCAATAATTAGTGAAAAATGAAGATATTTTTAATTTTGAAAGTTTTAGTAGGTTTATCCAAATAAATAATCTTATTATTGCCCCCCAATAATCTTATTATTGGCCCGTAATAATCTTATTATTTCCTAATAAATATTTTATTGCCCCTGTTAACGTTAGTGATCCGTGGGATCTCTAGTTAGCTTAAAGAATGAGAGAGAGAGAGAGAGAGAGAGAGAGAGAGCGACACAAGCGAAGTATAGTGGTTCGTTTCCCACCTTAGCGGGAAACTACGTCTACTTGAATGTTGTAGTATGTGTGTTTGGGATTACAAAGTATGTAATGGAATGTGTTGAGTTATGGGAGGAGGCATTCCTTTTATAGGTGAAGGAAGCCATCTCCTTTACATGGTTTTCGATGTGGGACAAGTAACCACCATTTCTAGTCTAAAAAGCTTAGTTGTGATGGCAACTTGGCAAGGCCGGAAAGGTGGCTTCCCGGCGACGGATTTGCGACTTCCGGATACCGTAGCGTAGCTTGAACATAGGGATACAAGATGCAAGTAGCGGTTGGGCCTCACTATGGCTTGTGGGTGTCCCAAAGAGGGTGTTACTTATGCTTGGTGAGATAGCAAACTAGTCATGCTAGTAGGTATCTACAAGTCCCCGAAGTCCCCAAGTAAGAGGAGCTTCTTGGTTGGGGAGTTATAACCACGAAGTCATCAAGCATAAGTAACCAGGCGGCACGGAGCCCCTACAAGTCCCCGAACTCCGTAAGCAAGAAGGGACTCGTTAACCTGCACAACAAAGACAAAAAATAGCCATATGTAGAATGCTTGTTGCATTGGGCAACAAATGTGAGTTGTATTGATATGCGTTGGCATATACGAATGTATGAGGTGCGTGATACATGGTCGTGTGAGCATATGGATTGCATATGATAAATGTGTGACGCGCGCAAGGAGACGAACGAGGTCAATTTCCGAGCTCTTGTCCGACCCACCTAGAGGTTTCCCAGGCCCCAATGCTACTAGGTCAGGTTCTCAAGCCCATCCCTATCGTAGAATTGATCACTATACCCAAAGTTGATTCCTTGAAGAGTTGAAGTCTTCGGTAGTTGCATCTTCTCCATTGTTCATTCCTCCATTTAGGAAGGTATGTAGGATGATTTTGCTAGTTATTGAGGCTCCAGCAACTGTGGAGACCAAAATGCTAGAGTTGATTTCGTTGTCTGATTCACATCAGGAGGGGAATCTTGTTAATGTGGAAGTCAAGTTTCTTTGCGGATGCGTACCAAAGCTGAATTCAAAGTTTCTTCTCCAGTTACTACGAAAAAGAAAGCTCGACTATGGATAAAGTAACTTTGGGTTTTTTTTTTGTCCAGATTGTTAATGTTTTTCTAGTTTCTGCAACTGTCAAGTTTCACATCACATACCCCTACTAATCTATCTTCACTACCATAGTACTATAAATGAAGGATTTGGGTCTATTGTCCACTAAAATGGCAAAATTTGAAGCGGATTACTAAAATATTATTTAAAAGGGTTAAACAAAATAAATAAATAAAAGAAAACGAAAACAAGATCCCATATGTAGTGGCACCACTCTTATAGAATAATAGAATTTATGAGAATACTGAGATGCTTTCATTGATAAGATGATTACATGTACAATATCTTGGAGTACAAGGTATTCTACCATATTACAACTAGAAGAAGTAATCCTGTTTGGACTAGGCACACACAAATTAGGTTTCCTTCAACACTCCCCACTTGCCATCCAAACAACGGTGTTTCTCACGTGCCTCATTAAAAACCTTGCTGAGTAACAAAAACCCAGTGGGACAAAAATAACCTTGGTCGAATGGGAAAAAGAGTACAACACATTCTTTACATTTCGAGATCAAAACATGAAGACATCAATCCTCCTTTCAATGTCAACGTCTCCCCGTGATGGCTGCGATCACAGGAGTTTGGATAATTTTCATAGGCTAATACTTTGCACATGTTTCTCGAATGTGGATTTAGGCAGAGCCTTAGTGAATAAATCTGCCACGGTATCCTCATATCGAACTTGGTTAACTTCAATCTTGAGGAGAGTTTGTTGTTGGTGATTGTAGAAGAATTTAGGCAAGCTATGCTTGGTGTTTTCGCCCTTGATGTAACCTTACTTGATTTGTTCAATGCAAGCAGCATTATCTTCATAAATGCGCGTAGATTCATTTGTGATCGATTTCAAATCACAAGTACGACTATGCCCAATTATGAATCTTAACCATATACATTCAGGAACAGTTTCATAAAGAGCTATAATCTCTGCATGATTCGAAGAAGTATCGACAAGGGTCTGTTTGTAGACCTCCAAGATATCGCGTGTTTCCCATGGTAAACACATTATCAATTTGGGAATGACATTTGTATGTGTAATACCCCGAAAATTTGTTATTAATTTCTTGGAATTTTCTGGAATTAATAAAGTGTTCGTTATTACAATTTAGTGGTTTGAGGGTGGAGCGAAAGTGTTTCGGACGAATAATTACTTGAAACGTTTTATTTTCGAGGGGTCAAAGGGTTGAATTTTTATTCATTGAGTTTCTCTAAAAACTTCCTTCACAGAAGTTGTAATTAAAGCGCATCGATACGAGTTCGTGGATATGCGGAACGCGAAAATAGGAATTTGTATAAAGAAGTTATGGTCAACGAAAGTTATTTCCATTTTTGGATAATTTAGTATAAATAGGAATTTTTAGAAAAATATTGTCACTTTCCCATTTTGGAAAGTTTCCGGAAAATTCCGAAACTTTCTCTCTCTCAGCCAAACCTCGATCCAGCCAAGAAATGCACTGACCCGACCCGGATCCATTTCACTTTTCCGGCGTCGTATGACGGCGGACTCGGCCCAGACCAACTAGTCCAGTCATCCTCTTCCTCCCTTAGCCATCGTCTTCCTCCGACAAGCACTGTACACGGCGGATCAGAAAGCGGAAAATTGGCGGCGACAGACCGGAGCGATCTCCCTCCATTGCCCACGGCGGTGCATGAAATTGGTCAAGTTTTGACGCTGTCCTCCTCCTGATCACAGCCATACAAGCCTTGAAGATCAATTCGAAGTGTGTAGTGAGAAATCACAGTTTGAAGTTCAACGGTGGAGGTTTTTTGGGCTTGTTCTAGCTCGATCTAGGCCGAATCGGCCTTAGTCTTAGTTCGTTTTTGCTCCCCTTGATGTGGTCTACAAGTTGGTAGGAGCTGATCCTCCAGTTTTTGGTGTCAGTCCGGTGGCGCGTGGAGCCCACGTTCAGTCGCCTGTGGCGGCGTGTCCAGCCATGTTTGGGGCAGTTTTTTACTTCATTATCATCTACTCGTCCATATAAAGTATTTTGATATATGATTAGTAACTTTTGGAGACCGTTTGATTTGTTATGTTTTTCCGTAATTTTAGTTTTCTCGGTTTGCGATCTGTGAGGATCCGACCGTTGGATTATCGTATAATTTTGTGAAATTAATCCTAGAAGTGTTCTGAAGACCTTGGGAGGTTTGGGGTTTAGGGGGTCTCAGAGGAAGTTTCATCTTGTTGGACGTAGTCTTTGGTTTTTAGTTCGTGGGTTTCGAACTTTAAATGCTTGTGTACGTTCTATCGTATTGAGTGTGACTTATTGTGACTAGGTATGACGAGGTTGTTGAGAGGAGTTTGATGGTTCGAGCTTTATCTCTTGTGGCGTGTGAAGATGCAGCGGGATTTAGCGGTGAGTAAATGTCATGAGGTTCATTTATGAACGGAGTTGCTTTATTATTCGCAATTATTTGTTAAATTGTGAAATTATTTTCAGCAATAAATATTTGTTTTAAATTATATAAACATGATCGTCTACGGTTCATGGGTAAGTTAAAAATGAAGTTTTATTATAAAAATGATTTTAAATGGGTTTTATATTTGTGAACTATAGTTGGTATTAGTAGTAGGGCTGGCATTTTGGGCTGAGCAGGCCGAACCAGCTGAAATTCGAACCAGGCCATATGGAGATGGGCCATATGCAAAATATACAAAATTTGGTAAAAGGCGAGGTTCGAACCCCTCACCTCTTACACGAAAGCCTTGCTCCCAACCACTAGAGCATGAGAAGCTCTCAGTATATTATGTGCAAATTTATATTTATTATGTCTTATGTGGTAGATATAAAACACAACAAAACCCTCCTTATTTCTCTCTTTTCTAATCGTCTTCTTTGACTCTTCTTCTTCTGCAATTCTGCTTCATTTCTTCTTCTTCTCATTTTTTTTGTTTTTCTTTTTTCTTCCTCCCCAATCCCCATTCTGCAGTTCTCTATTTACCATATATTCCACTAATCACCAACTAGATCTGAGGCCCATTCGTCATCAAGTCAACATCAGATCTTCCTCATCCAATTACCATATACTCGATCATGAAATCAACATCATCAGATCATCCCCATCCTCATCAGATCACGAAAACCATCTCCTTTCTTCAGTTCTTTTCTCTTCCTCCTCTTTCATCAACTGCAGAATACTCTCCGGTTTCTTCCAATTCTTTCTTCCTCCTCCTTTTTCATCAAGTTCTTTCTTCTTCCGTCAATTTTTTTTGAATTCTCGCCGACATCGGTATACCCATCAACTCTAGCCGAATCATGCCGACATCTCGGTATACCGATCACTCGATAACTGACGGTGGCAGTACGGCTGCGGTTTTAAATTTTGGGAAACTGACTGTCGGTCAGTAGCCGGTTGACAGGTTTAGTGGTTGGTTTTCAACTGAATCTAGCCTTAATTAGTAGTATTCTTGAGTGAATGACTACGTGTGTGTGTGTGTGTGTGTGTGTGTGTGTGTGTGTGTGTGTGTGTGTGTGTGTATTTACGTGAACTATATATATTGGTGCAGCTGTATAGTGAGGTAGAATTAGTATGTTTTGTGATATCGATCATGGTATTGTTGTGATTTGATATTCTAAGGAAATAAATGAATTTTGGATGTTAATAATTGTTTTATTGACTTGCCATATTTGAGAGTTATATGTACCAATTGTGCTAGTTATTGAGGTGTGAAAACAATATTTTGTTGGAGTCAATTATATTGTTTTGATTTGGTTTTAGATTGTAAAACCGATTATTGTAAAGAGTACAATTTCGCTATAGTGTTCATTGATGATTTTTGTGACCCGATTTCGGGGGAAAACAATATACTTGAGAATGTTGATTTATATTGTTTTGAAAGAGTATTTTGAGTTGTGGTGTAACATTTTGAGTCATGTGAGACTTTTTAAATGTTTTTCTGGTTTGTGGAGACTTAGTGAAACATTTTGAGTCATGTGAGACTTTTTAAATGTTTTTCTTGTCTATGGAGACCTGGTGTCACATTTTAAGTCGTGTGGGACTTTTGAATTGTGGTGTAGCATTTTGAGTCATGTGGGACTTTTTAAATGTTTTCAGTTTGAGGATTTGGTGTCACAGTAGTGACAGAGGCAAGAATATCGGGATACCAAGCCTTTGGCCGGGTGATTGGTTACGATTCAAAGCTCTAGTCTGTCTGCCGTTGTGCTTTCATGGGGGTAACTTTCTGTTATTGTGACTCATGAGTAGGTGTTTTTAAAAGAGAGTTTTCGAGTGTATTCTTTCTTTGTTGTCCAAGAGGGACATGGGTTTCATATTTAAATTGTGAGTTACAATGATATGATTTTGTCACTTAGTGAAGAGGTAAGGATGTCGAGTTTTGAAAACGAATCATCATTATGTGATTGTTTTCATTGAGTTGAGAGAGTGATTTCTTGGCTTTAGCATGAGTTGTTTGATTCCTTTTTCATTTTTATCGTTTGATTTTAACGTAATCTCCTGAACTAAACTATATGCAGGGATTACTATGATTTTTATTGATTGATTTTAATATAATCTCTTTAACTAAACTGAATGCAGAGATTATCATGATTTTGGATATCGTGCTTTTTGGTGATCTCCTAAACTAATTTTCTATGTAGGGATTACTGGTTTTATTTAGTTTAATTTGTGAGTGCAGTTGTGGTTGAGACTCGTAGTGAGTTGAGAAATGTTTTATCATATCATTGTGGTGATAAATGCTTCTTATCAGGAGGAAGGAAAGTGATTTCTTGGATTTGTGGTTGAGTCTATAAATGATTTGTTTTGTCACGGTGGTG